>NC_090319.1:180048173-180269642 GCF_040869045.1 Eurosta solidaginis | reverse complement strand
TGCTTACGTATATAGCATATATTGTTGTCTGAAAAAATCATAGAGATCGGTTGTATATATAGTATATATCTCATACAACCGATGGTTCAGATAAGAAACTTTTCGCAATTTCTACCCCATTTTAACAGCTATAAGCTTCAAATTTCACCGATTGCTTACGTATATAGCATATATTGTTGTCTGAAAAAATCATAGAGATCCCTTAAAGGAAAATAGATAGACCCACCATTAAGTATACCGAAATAATCAGGTTGAAGAGCTGAGTTGATTTAGCCATGTCCGTCTGTCCGTCTGTCTGTTTGTATGCAAACTAGTCCCTCAATTTTTGAGATATCTTGATAAAATTTGGTGAGCGGGTGTATTTGGGTGTCCGATTAGACATTTGTCGGAACCGACCGGATCGGACCACTATAGCATATATCCTCCATACAACCGATTTTTCAGAAAAAGAGGATTTTTGTAATATCTTACCCAATTTAACAGATTGAAGCTTCAAACTTCACCATATACTTTCGTATATTGCACATATTGTTGCCTGAAAAAATTGATGAGATCGGTCGTATATATAGTATATATCCCCCACAACCGATTGTTCAGATAAGGAACTTTTCGTAATTACTACCCCATTTTAAGAGCTAGAGGCTTCAAATTTCAACGAATGCTTAGGTATATAGCATACATTGTTGTCTGAAAAAATGATAAAGATCGGTGGTATATATAGTATATATATGGTGGTATATATAGTGTATATATATAGTATATATATATATATATTTTCGCAAATTTTAGCCCCATTTTAACAGCTAGAAGCTTCAAATTTCACCGAATACTTACGTATATAGTATATATTGTTGTCTGAAAAAATCATAGAGATCGGTTGTATATATAGTATACATCTCATACAACCGATTGTTCAGATAAGAAACTTTTCGCAATTTCTACCCCATTTTAACAGCTATAAGCTTCAAATTTCACCGATTGCTTACGTATATAGCATATATTGTTGTCTGAAAAAATCATAGAGATCGGTTGTATATATAGTATATATCTCATACAACCGATTGTTCAGATAAGAAACTTTTCGCAATTTCTACCCCATTTTAACAGCTATAAGCTTCAAATTTCAGCAAATGCTTAAGTATATAGCATATATTGTTGTCTGAAAAGATCATAGAGATCGGTTGTATATATAGTATATATCTCATACAACCGATTGTTCAGACAAGAAACTTTGCGCAATTTCTGCCCCGTTTTAACAGCTAGAAGCTTCAAATTTCACAAAATGCTTACGTATATAGCATATATTGTTGTCTGAAAAAATCATAGAGATCGGTGGTATATATATTATATACTTCATATAAACTCTCATTTTTGCCCCTTTTTTACGGCTAGAAGCTTCAAAATTCATCAAATTTCATCAAATAGTTACGTTTACGTCATATATTTTTGAAATACGTGATTCGTAGTCATAGTTTTTACATGCAGACCACAAAAAACGTGAAGCTTTGCATCCTCACACAGATTACCTACCTATTTTTTATTTTATATTTATCTTAAAAATCGTTTAGATATGTTCAAATTTCACTAAATGCTTACGTGTATAGCATATATTGTTGTCTGAGAAAATCATAGATACCGGTGGTATATATAGTATATATCCCATACAACCGATTGTTCAGATAAGAAACTTTGCGCAATTTCTTCCCCATTTTAACAGCTAGAAGCTTCAACTTTCACCAAATGCTTACGTGTATAGCATATATTGTTGTCTGAAAAAATCATTGAGATCGATGGTATATATAGTATATATCTCATACAACCGATTGTTCAGTTAAGAAACTTTGCGCAATTTCTGCCCCTTTTTAACAGCTAGACGCTTCAAATTTCATCATATGCTTACGTATATAGCATATATTGATGTCTGAAAAAATCATAGAGATCGGTGGTATATATATTATATACTTCATATAAACTGTCATTTTTGCCCCTTTTTTACGGCTAGAAGCTTCAAAATTCATCAAATTTCATCAAATAGTTACGTGTACGTCATATATTTTTGAAATACATGATTCGTAGTCATAGTTTTTACATGCAGACCACAAAAAACGTGAAGCTTTGCATCCTCACACAGATTACCTACCTATTTTTATACCTTTCATGAAAATGAAATGGTATAATAATTTCGTCACGAAACCGAAAATTGTAAGTCCTTAAAGGAAAATAGATAGACCCACCATTAAGTATACCGAAATAATCAGGTTGAAGAGCTGAGTTGATTTAGCCATGTCTGTCTGTCCGTCTGTCGGTCTGTCTGTTTGTATGCAAACTAGTCCCTCAATTTTTGAGATATCTTGATAAAATTTGGTGAGCGGGTGTATTTGGGTGTCCGATTAGACATTTGTCGGAACCGACCGGATCGGACCACTATAGCATATATCCTCCATACAACCGATTTTTCAGAAAAAGAGGATTTTTGTAATATCTTACCCAATTTAACAGATTGAAGCTTCAAACTTCACCATATACTTTCGTCTATTGCACATATTGTTGCCTGAAAAAATTGATGAGATCGGTCGTATATATAGTATATATCCCCCACAACCGATTGTTCAGATAAGGAACTTTTCGTAATTACTGCCCCATTTTAAGAGCTAGAGGCTTCAAATTTCAACGAATGCTTAGGTATATAGCATACATTGTTGTCTGAAAAAATGATAAAGATCGGTGGTATATATAGTATATATATGGTGGTATATATAGTATATATATATAGTATATATATATATATATTTTCGCAAATTTTAGCCCCATTTTAACAGCTAGAAGCTTCAAATTTCACCGAATACTTACGTATATAGCATATATTGTTGTCTGAAAAAATCATAGAGATCGGTTGTATATATAGTATATATCTCATACAACCGATTGTTCAGATAAGAAACTTTTCGCAATTTCTACCCCATTTTAACAGCTATAAGCTTCAAATTTCACCGATTGCTTACGTATATAGCATATATTGTTGTCTGAAAAAATCATAGAGATCGGTTGTATATATAGTATATATCTCATACAACCGATTGTTCAGATAAGAAACTTTTCGCAATTTCTACCCCATTTTAACAGCTATAAGCTTCAAATTTCAGCAAATGCTTAAGTATATAGCATATATTGTTGTCTGAAAAAATCATAGAGATCGGTTGTATATATAGTATATATCTCATACAACCGATTGTTCAGACAAGAAACTTTGCGCAATTTCTGCCCCGTTTTAACAGCTAGAAACTTCAAATTTCACAAAATGCTTACGTATATAGCATATATTGTTGTCTGAAAAAATCATATAGATCGGTGGTATATATATTATATACTTCATATAAACTCTCATTTTTGCCCCTTTTTTACGGCTAGAAGCTTCAAAATTCATCAAATTTCATCAAATAGTTACGTTTACGTCATATATTTTTGAAATACGTGATTCGTAGTCATAGTTTTTACATGCAGACCACAAAAAACGTGAAGCTTTGCATCCTCACACAGATTACCTACCTATTTTTTATTTTATATTTATCTTAAAAATCGTTTAGATATGTTCAAATTTCACTAAATGCTTACGTGTATATCATATATTGTTGTCTGAGAAAATCATAGATACCGGTGGTATATATAGTATATATCCCATACAACCGATTGTTCAGATAAGAAACTTTGCGCAATTTCTTCCCCATTTTAACAGCTAGAAGCTTCAACTTTCACCAAATGCTTACGTGTATAGCATATATTGTTGTCTGAAAAAATCATTGAGATCGATGGTATATATAGTATATATCTCATACAACCGATTGTTCAGTTAAGAAACTTTGCGCAATTTCTGCCCCTTTTTAACAGCTAGACGCTTCAAATTTCACCATATGCTTACGTATATAGCATATATTGATGTCTGAAAAAATCATAGAGATCGGTGGTATATATATTATATACTTCATATAAACTGTCATTTTTGCCCCTTTTTTACGGCTAGAAGCTTCAAAATTCATCAAATTTCATCAAATAGTTACGTTTACGTCATATATTTTTGAAATACATGATTCGGAGTCATAGTTTTTACATGCAGACCACAAAAAAACGTGAAGCTTTGCATCCTCACACAGATTACCTACCTATTTTTATACCTTTCATGAAAATGAAATGGTATATTAATTTCGTCACGAAACCGAAAATTGTAAGTCCTTAAAGGAAAATAGATAGACCCACCATTAAGTATACCGAAATAATCAGGTTGAAGAGCTGAGTTGATTTAGCCATGTCCGTCTGTCCGTCTGTCTGTTTGTATGCAAACTAGTCCCTTAATTTTTGAGATATCTTGATAAAATTTGGTGAGCGGGTGTATTTGGGTGTCCGATTAGACATTTGTCGGAACCGACCGGATCGGACCACTATAGCATATATCCTCCATACAACCGATTTTTCAGAAAAAGAGGATTTTTGTAATATCTTACCCAATTTAACAGATTGAAGCTTCAAACTTCACCATATACTTTCGTATATTGCACATATTGTACCCTGAAAAAATTGATGAGATCGGTCGTATATATAGTATATATCCCCCACAACCGATTGTTCAGATAAGGAACTTTTCGTAATTACTGCCCCATTTTAAGAGCTAGAGGCTTCAAATTTCAACGAATGCTTAGGTATATAGCATACATTGTTGTCTGAAAAAATGATAAAGATCGGTGGTATATATAGTATATATATGGTGGTATATATAGTATATATATATAGTATATATATATATATATATTTTCGCAAATTTTAGCCCCATTTTAACAGCTAGAAGCTTCAAATTTCACCGAATACTTACGTATATAGCATATATTGTTGTCTGAAAAAATCATAGAGATCGGTTGTATATATAGTATATATCTCATACAACCGATTGTTCAGATAAGAAACTTTTCGCAATTTCTACCCCATTTTAAGAGCTATAAGCTTCAAATTTCACCGATTGCTTACGTATATAGCATATATTGTTGTCTGAAAAAATCATAGAGATCGGTTGTATATATAGTATATATCTCATACAACCGATTGTTCAGATAAGAAACTTTTCGCAATTTCTACCCCATTTTAACAGCTATAAGCTTCAAATTTCAGCAAATGCTTAAGTATATAGCATATATTGTTGTCTGAAAAAATCATAGAGATCGGTCGTATATATAGTATATATCTCATACAACCGATTGTTCAGACAAGAAACTTTGCGCAATTTCTGCCCCGTTTTAACAGCTAGAAGCTTCAAATTTTACAAAATGCTTACGTATATAGCATATATTGTTGTCTGAAAAAATCATAGAGATCGGTGGTATATATATTATATACTTCATATAAACTCTCATTTTTGCCCCTTTTTTACGGCTAGAAGCTTCAAAATTCATCAAATTTCATCAAATAGTTACGTTTACGTCATATATTTTTGAAATACGTGATTCGTAGTCATAGTTTTTACATGCAGACCACAAAAAACGTGAAGCTTTGCATCCTCACACAGATTACCTACCTATTTTTTATTTTATATTTATCTTAAAAATCGTTTAGATATGTTCAAATTTCACTAAATGCTTACGTGTATATCATATATTATTGTCTGAGAAAATCATAGATACCGGTGGTATATATAGTATATATCCCATACAACCGATTGTTCAGATAAGAAACTTTGCGCAATTTCTTCCCCATTTTAACAGCTAGAAGCTTCAACTTTCACCAAATGCTTACGTGTATTGCATATATTGTTGTCTGAAAAAATCATTGAGATCGATGGTATATATAGTATATATCTCATACAACCGATTGTTCAGTTAAGAAACTTTGCGCAATTTCTGCCCCTTTTTAACAGCTAGACGCTTCAAATTTCATCATATACTTACGTATATAGCATATATTGATGTCTGAAAAAATCATAGAGATCGGTGGTATATATATTATATACTTCATATAAACTGTCATTTTTGCCCCTTTTTTACGGCTAGAAGCTTCAAAATTCATCAAATTTCATCAAATAGTTACGTTTACGTCATATATTTTTGAAATACATGATTCGTAGTCATAGTTTTTACATGCAGACCACAAAAAACGTGAAGCTTTGCATCCTCACACAGATTACCTACCTATTTTTTATTTTATATTTATCTTAAAAATCGTTTAGATATGTTCAAATTTCACTAAATGCTTACGTGTATATCATATATTATTGTCTGAGAAAATCATAGATACCGGTGGTATATATAGTATATATCCCATACAACCGATTGTTCAGATAAGAAACTTTGCGCAATTTCTTCCCCATTTTAACAGCTAGAAGCTTCAACTTTCACCAAATGCTTACGTGTATTGCATATATTGTTGTCTGAAAAAATCATTGAGATCGATGGTATATATAGTATATATCTCATACAACCGATTGTTCAGTTAAGAAACTTTGCGCAATTTCTGCCCCTTTTTAACAGCTAGACGCTTCAAATTTCATCATATACTTACGTATATAGCATATATTGATGTCTGAAAAAATCATAGAGATCGGTGGTATATATATTATATACCCCATATAAACTCAATTTTTGCCCCCTTTTTACGGCTAGAAGCTTCAAAATTCATCAAATTTCATCAAATAGTTACGTTTACGTCATATATTGTTGAAATACGTGATTCGCAGTCATAGTTTTTACACGCAGACCACAAAAAACCAGAAACTTTGCATCCTCACACAAAGTACCTACCTGTTTTTTATTTTATATTTATCTTAAAAATCGTTAAGGTATGCAGATCTGTTCACTATATATTTCTTATCTTATACATCCGATTATTCGGAGATTACGAACGGGATAAGATTATTGTTCAGCCCCATTCATGAAAGGTATGAAGTCTTCGGCACAGCCGAAGACAGTCCCTTTCTTACTTGTTTATTTTATATTTATCTTAAAAATCGTTTAGATATGTTCAAACTTCACTAAATGCTTACATGTATAGCATATATTGTTGTCTGAGAAAATCATAGATACCGGTGGTATATATAGTATATATCTCATACAACCGATTGTTCAGATAAGAAACTTTTCGCAATTTCTACCCCATTTTAACAGCTAGAAGCTTCAACTTTCACCAAATGCTTAAGTATATAGCATATATTGTTGTCTGAAAAAATCATTGAGATCGATGGTATATATAGTATATATCTCATACAACCGATTGTTCAGATAAGAAACTTTGCGCAATTTCTGCCCCGTTTTAATAGCTAGAAGCTTCAAATTTCACAAAATGCTTACGTATATAGCATATATTGTTGTCTGAAAAAATCATAGAGATCGGTGGTATATATATTATATACTTCATATAAACTCTCATTTTTGCCCCTTTTTTACGGCTAGAAGCTTCAAAATTCATCAAATTTCATCAAATAGTTACGTTTACGTCATATATTTTTGAAATACGTGATTCGTAGTCATAGTTTTTACATGCAGACCACAAAAAACGTGAAGCTTTGCATCCTCACACAGATTACCTACCTATTTTTATACCTTTCATGAAAATGAAATGGTATATTAATTTCGTCACGAAACCGAAAATTGTAAGTCCTTAAAGGAAAATAGATAGACCCACCATTAATTATACCGAAATAATCAGGTTGAAGAGCTGAGTTGATTTAGCCATGTCCGTCTGTCCGTCTGTCCGTCTGTCTGTTTGTATGCAAACTAGTCCCTCAATTTTTGAGATATCTTGATAAAATTTGGTGAGCGGGTGTATTTGGGTGTCCGATTAGACATTTGTCGGAACCGACCGGATCGGACCACTATAGCATATATCCTCCATACAACCGATTTTTCAGAAAAAGAGGATTTTTGTAATATCTTACCCAATTTAACAGATTGAAGCTTCAAACTTCACCATATACTATCGTATATTGCACATATTGTTGCCTGAAAAAATTGATGAGATCGGTCGTATACATAGTATATATCCCCCACAACCGATTGTTCAGATAAGGAACTTTTCGTAATTACTGCCCCATTTTAAGAGCTAGAGGCTTCCAATTTCAACGAATGCTTAGGTATATAGCATACATTGTTGTCTGAAAAAATGATAAAGATCGGTGGTATATATAGTATATATATGGTGGTATATATAGTATATATATATAGTATATATATATATATATATATTTTCGCAAATTTTAGCCCCATTTTAACAGCTAGAAGCTTCAAATTTTAACGAATACTTACGTATATAGCATATATTGTTGTCTGAAAAAATCATAGAGATCGGTTGTATATATAGTATTTATCTCATACAACCGATTGTTCAGATAAGAAACTTTTCGCAATTTCTACCCCATTTTAACAGCTAGAAGCTTCAAATTTCACCGATTGCTTACGTATATAGCATATATTGTTGTCTGAAAAAATCATAGAGATCGGTTGTATATATAGTATTTATCTCATACAACCGATTGTTCAGATAAGAAACTTTTCGCAATTTCTACCCCATTTTAACAGCTAGAAGCTTCAAATTTCAGCAAATGCTTAAGTATATAGCGTATATTGTTGTCTGAAAAAATCATAGAGATCGGTTGTATATATAGTATATATCTCATACAACCGATTGTTCAGATAAGAAACTTTGCGCAATTTCTGCCCCGTTTTAACAGCTAGAAGCTTCAAATTTCACAAAATACTTACGTATATAGCATATATTGTTGTCTGAAAAAATCATAGAGATCGGTGGTATATATATTATATACTTCATATAAACTCTCATTTTTGCCCCTTTTTTACGACTAGAAGCTTCAAAATTCATCAAATTTCATCAAATAGTTACGTTTACGTCATATATTTTTGAAATACGTGATTCGTAGTCATAGTTTTTACATGCAGACCACAAAAAACGTGAAGCTTTGCATCCTCACACAGATTACCTACCTATTTTTTATTTTATATTTATCTTAAAAATCGTTTAGATATGTTCAAATTTCACTAAATGCTTACGTGTATAGCATATATTGTTGTCTGAGAAAATCATAGATACCGGTGGTATATATAGTATATATCCCATACAACCGATTGTTCAGATAAGAAACTTTGCGCAATTTCTTCCCCATTTTAACAGCTAGAAGCTTCAACTTTCACCAAATGCTTACGTGTATAGCATATATTGTTGTCTGAAAAAATCATTGAGATCGATGGTATATATAGTATATATCTCATATAACCGATTGTTCAGTTAAGAAACTTTGCGCAATTTCTGCCCCTTTTTAACAGCTAGACGCTTCAAATTTCACCATATGCTTACGTATATAGCATATATTGTTGTCTGAAAAAATCATAGAGATCGGTGGTATATATATTATATACTTCATATAAACTGTCATTTTTGCCCCTTTTTTACGGCTAGAAGCTTCAAAATTCATCAAATTTCATCAAATAGTTACGTTTACGTCATATATTTTTGATATACATGATTCGTAGTCATAGTTTTTACATGCAGACCACAAAAAACGTGAAGCTTTGCATCCTCACACAGATTACCTACCTATTTTTTATTTTATATTTATCTTAAAAATTGTTTAGATATGTTCAAATTTCACTAAATGCTTACGTGTATAGCATATATTGTTGTCTGAAAAAATCATAGATACCGGTGGTATATATAGTATATATCCCATACAACCGATTGTTCAGATAAGAAACTTTGCGCAATTTCTTCCCCATTTTAACAGCTAGAAGCTTCAAATTTCACCAAATGCTTAGGTGTATAGCATATATTGTTGTCTGAAAAAATCATAGAGATCGGTGGTATATATATTATATACCCCATATAAACTCAATTTTTGCCCCCTTTTTACGGCTAGAAGCTTCAAAATTCATCAAATTTCACAAATAGTTACGTTTACGTCATATATTGTTGAAATACGTGATTCGCAGTCATAGTTTTTACACGCAGACCACAAAAAACCAGAAACTTTAATCCTCACACAAAGTACCTACCTGTTTTTTATTTTATATTTATCTTAAAAATCGTTAAGGTATGCAGATCTGTTCACTATATATTTCTTATCTTATACATCCGATTATTCGGAGATTACGAACGGGATAAGATTATTGTTCAGCCCCATTCATGAAAGATATGAAGTCTTCGGCACAGCCGAAGACAGTCCCGTTCTTACTTGTTTATTTTATATTTATCTTAAAAATCGTTTAGATATGTTCAAATTTCACTAAATGCTTACGTGTATAGCATATATTGTTGTCTGAGAAAATCATAGATACCGGTGGTATATATAGTATATATCCCATACAACCGATTGTTCAGATAAGAAGCTTTGCGCAATTTCTTCCCCATTTTAACAGCTAGAAGCTTCAACTTTCACCAAATGCTTACGTGTATAGCATATATTGTTGTCTGAAAAAATCATTGAGATCGATGGTATATATAGTATATATCTCATACAACCGATTGTTCAGTTAAGAAACTTTGCGCAATTTCTGCCCATTTTTTACAGCTAGACGCTTCAAATTTCACCATATGCTTACGTATATAGCATATATTGTTGTCTGAAAAAATCATAGAGATCGGTGGTATATATATTATATACTTCATATAAACTGTCATTTTTGCCCCTTTTTTACGGCTAGAAGCTTCAAAATTCATCAAATTTCATCAAATAGTTACGTTTACGTCATATATTTTTGAAATACATGATTCGTAGTCATAGTTTTTACATGCAGACCACAAAAAACGTGAAGCTTTGCATCCTCACACAGATTACCTACCTATTTTTATACCTTTCATGAAAATGAAATGGTATATTAATTTCGTCACGAAACCGAAAATTGTAAGTCCTTAAAGGAAAATAGATAGACCCACCATTAAGTATACCGAAATAATCAGGTTGAAGAGCTGAGTAGATTTAGCCATGTCCGTCTGTCCGTCTGTCTGTTTGTATGCAAACTAGTCCCTCAATTTTTGAGATATCTTGATAAAATTTGGTGAGCGGGTGTATTTGGGTGTCCGATTAGACATTTGTCGGAACCGACCGGATCGGACCACTATAGCATATATCCTCCATACAACCGATTTTTCAGAAAAAGAGGATTTTTGTAATATCTTACCCAATTTAACAGATTGAAGCTTCAAACTTCACCATATACTTTCGTATATTGCACATATTGTTGCCTGAAAAAATTGATGAGATCGGTGGTATATATAGTATATATCCCCCACAACCGATTGTTCAGATAAGGAACTTTTCGTAATTACTGCCCCATTTTAAGAGCTAGAGGCTTCAAATTTCAAAGAATGCTTAGGTATATAGCATACATTGTTGTCTGAAAAAATGATAAAGATCGGTGGTATATATAGTATATATATGGTGGTATATATAGTATATATATATAGTATATATATATATATATTTTCGCAAAGTTTAGCCCCATTTTAACAGCTAGAAGCTTCACATTTCACCGAATACTTACGTATATAGCATATATTGTTGTCTGAAAAAATCATAGAGATCGGTTGTATATATAGTATATATCTCATACAACCGATTGTTCAGATAAGAAACTTTTCGCAATTTCTACCCCATTTTAACAGCTATAAGCTTCAAATTTCACCGATTGCTTACGTATATAGCATATGTTGTTGTCTGAAAAAATTATAGAGTTCGGTAGTATATATAGTATATATCTCATACAACCGATTGTTCAGATAAGAAACTTTTCGCAATTTCTACCCCATTTTAACAGCTATAAGCTTCAAATTTCACCGATTGCTTACGTATATAGCATATATTGTTGTCTGAAAAAATCATAGAGATCGGTTGTATATATAGTATATATCTCATACAACCGATTGTTCAGATAAGAAACTTTTCGCAATTTCTACCCCATTTTAACAGCTAGAAGCTTCAAATTTCAGCAAATGCTTACGTGTATAGCATATATTGTTGTCTGAAAAAATCATTGAGATCGATGGTATATATAGTATATATCTCATACAACCGATTGTTCAGTTAAGAAACTTTGCGCAATTTCTGCCCATTTTTTACAGCTAGACGCTTCAAATTTCACCATATGCTTACGTATATAGCATATATTGTTGTCTGAAAAAATCATAGAGATCGGTGGTATATATATTATATACTTCATATAAACTGTCATTTTTGCCCCTTTTTTACGGCTAGAAGCTTCAAAATTCATCAAATTTCATCAAATAGTTACGTTTACGTCATATATTTTTGAAATACATGATTCGTAGTCATAGTTTTTACATGCAGACCACAAAAAACGTGAAGCTTTGCATCCTCACACAGATTACCTACCTATTTTTATACCTTTCATGAAAATGAAATGGTATATTAATTTCGTCACGAAACCGAAAATTGTAAGTCCTTAAAGGAAAATAGATAGACCCACCATTAAGTATACCGAAATAATCAGGTTGAAGAGCTGAGTTGATTTAGCCATGTCCGTCTGTCCGTCTGTCTGTTTGTATGCAAACTAGTCCCTCAATTTTTGAGATATCTTGATAAAATTTGGTGAGCGGGTGTATTTGGGTGTCTGATTAGACATGTGTCGGAACCGACCGGATCGGACCACTATAGCATATATCCTCCATACAACCGATTTTTCAGAAAAAGAGGATTTTTGTAATATCTTACCCAATTTAACAGATTGAAGCTTCAAACTTCACCATATACTTTCGTATATTGCACATATTGTTGCCTGAAAAAATTGATGAGATCGGTGGTATATATAGTATATATCCCCCACAACCGATTGTTCAGATAAGGAACTTTTCGTAATTACTGCCCCATTTTAAGAGCTAGAGGCTTCAAATTTCAAAGAATGCTTAGGTATATAGCATACATTGTTGTCTGAAAAAATGATAAAGATCGGTGGTATATATAGTATATATATGGTGGTATATATAGTATATATATATAGTATATATATATATATATTTTCGCAAAGTTTAGCCCCATTTTAACAGCTAGAAGCTTCAAATTTCACCGAATACTTACGTATATAGCATATATTGTTGTCTGAAAAAATCATAGAGATCGGTTGTATATGTAGTATATATCTCATACAACCGATTGTTCAGATAAGAAACTTTTCGCAATTTCTACCCCATTTTAACAGCTATAAGCTTCAAATTTCACCGATTGCTTACGTATATAGCATATGTTGTTGTCTGAAAAAATTATAGAGTTCGGTAGTATATATAGTATATATCTCATACAACCGATTGTTCAGATAAGAAACTTTTCGCAATTTCTACCCCATTTTAACAGCTATAAGCTTCAAATTTCACCGATTGCTTACGTATATAGCATATATTGTTGTCTGAAAAAATCATAGAGATCGGTTGTATATATAGTATATATCTCATACAACCGATTGTTCAGATAAGAAACTTTTCGCAATTTCTACCCCATTTTAACAGCTAGAAGCTTCAAATTTCAGCAAATGCTTAAGTATATAGCATATATTGTTGTCTGAAAAAATCATAGAGATCGGTTGTATATATAGTATATATCTCATACAACCGATTGTTCAGATAAGAAACTTTGCGCAATTTCTGCCCCGTTTTAACAGCTAGAAGCTTCAAATTTCACAAAATGCTTACGTATACAGCATATATTGTTGTCCGAAAAAATCATAGAGATCGGTGGTATATATATTATATACTTCATATAAACTGTCATTTTTGCCCCTTTTTTACGGCTAGAAGCTTCAAAATTCATCAAATTTCATCAAATAGTTACGTTTACGTCATATATTTTTGAAATACATGATTCGTAGTCATAGTTTTTACATGCAGACCACAAAAAACGTGAAGCTTTGCATCCTCACACAGATTACCTACCTATTTTTATACCTTTCATGAAAATGAAATGGTATATTAATTTCGTCACGAAACCGAAAATTGTAAGTCCTTAAAGGAAAATAGATAGACCCACCATTAAGTATACCGAAATAATCAGGTTGAAGAGCTGAGTTGATTTAGCCATGTCCGTCTGTCCGTCTGTCCGTCTGTCTGTTTGTATGCAAACTAGTCCCTCAATTTTTGAGATATCTTGATAAAATTTGGTGAGCGGGTGTATTTGGGTGTCTGATTAGACATGTGTCGGAACCGACCGGATCGGACCACTATAGCATATATCCTCCATACAACCGATTTTTCAGAAAAAGAGGATTTTTGTAATATCTTACCCAATTTAACAGATTGAAGCTTCAAACTTCACCATATACTTTCGTATATTGCACATATTGTTGCCTGAAAAAATTGATGAGATCGGTCGTATATATAGTATATATCCCCCACAACCGATTGTTCAGATAAGGAACTTTTCGTAATTACTGCCCCATTTTAAGAGCTAGAGGCTTCAAATTTCAACGAATGCTTAGGTATATAGCATACATTGTTGTCTGAAAAAATGATAAAGATCGGTGGTATATATAGTATATATATGGTGGTATATATAGTATATATATATAGTATATATATATATATATTTTCGGAAATTTTAGCCCCATTTTAAAAGCTAGAAGCTTCAAATTTCACCGAATACTTACATATATAGCATATATTGTTGTCTGAAAAAATCATAGAGATCGGTTGTATATATAGTAAATATCTCATACAACCGATTGTTCAGATAAGAAACTTTTCGCAATTTCTACCCCATTTTAACAGCTATAAGCTTCAAATTTCACCGATTGCTTACGTATATAGCATATATTGTTGTCTGAAAAAATCATAGAGATCGGTTGTATATATAGTATATATCTCATACAACCGATTGTTCAGATAAGAAACTTTTCGCAATTTCTACCCCATTTTAACAGCGATAAGCTTCAAATTTCACCGATTGCTTACGTATATAGCATATATTGTTGTCTGAAAAAATCATAGAGATCGGTTGTATATATAGTATATATCTCATACAACCGATTGTTCAGATAAGAAACTTTTCGCAATTTCTACCCCATTTTAACAGCTAGAAGCTTCAAATTTCAGCAAATGCTTAAGTATATAGCATATATTGTTGTCTGAAAAAATCATAGAGATCGGTTGTATATATAGTATATATCTCATACAACCGATTGTTCAGATAAGAAACTTTGCGCAATTTCTGCCCCGTTTTAACAGCTAGAAGCTTCAAATTTCACAAAATGCTTACGTATATAGCATATATTGTTGTCTGAAAAAATCATAGAGATCGGTGGTATATATATTATATACTTCATATAAACTCTCATTTTTGCCCCTTTTTTACGGCTAGAAGCTTCAAAATTCATCAAATTTCATCAAATAGTTACGTTTACGTCATATATTTTTGAAATACGTGATTCGTAGTCATAGTTTTTACATGCAGACCACAAAAAACGTGAAGCTTTGCATCCTCACACAGATTACCTACCTATTTTTATACCTTTCATGAAAATGAAATGGTATATTAATTTCGTCACGAAACCGAAAATTGTTAGTCCTTAAAGGAAAATAGATAGACCCACCATTAAGTATACCGAAATAATCAGGTTGAAGAGCTGAGTTGATTTAGCCATGTCCGTCTGTCCGTCTGTCTGTTTGTATGCAAACTAGTCCCTCAATTTTTGAGATATCTTGATAAAATTTGGTGAGCGGGTGTATTTGGGTGTCCGATTAGACATTTGTCGGAACCGACCGGATCGGACCACTATAGCATATATCCTCCATACAACCGATTTTTCAGAAAAAGAGGATTTTTGTAATATCTTACCCAATTTAACAGATTGAAGCTTCAAACTTCACCATATACTTTCGTATATTGCACATATTGTTGCCTGAAAAAATTGATGAGATCGGTCTTATATATAGTATATATCCCCCACAACCGATTGTTCAGATAAGGAACTTTTCGTAATTACTGCCCCATTTTAAGAGCTAGAGGCTTCAAATTTCAACGAATGCTTAGGTATATAGCATACATTGTTGTCTGAAAAAATGATAAAGATCGGTGGTATATATAGTATATATATGGTGGTATATATAGTATATATATATAGTATATATATATATATTTTCGCAAATTTTAGCCCCATTTTAACAGCTAGAAGTTTCAATTTTCACCGAATACTTACGTATATAGCATATATTGTTGTCTGAAAAAATCATAGAGATCGGTTGTATATATAGTATTTATCTCACACAACCGATTGTTCAGATAAGAAACTTTTCGCAATTTCTACCCCATTCTAACAGCTATAAGCTTCAAATTTCACCGATTGCTTACGTATATAGCATATATTGTTGTCTGAAAAAATCATAGAGATCGGTTGTATATATAGTATATATCTCATACAACCGATTGTTCAGATAAGAAACTTTTCGCAATTTCTACCCCATTTTAACAGCTATAAGCTTCAAATTTCACCGATTGCTTACGTATATAGCATATATTGTTGTCTGAAAAAATCATAGAGATCGGTTGTATATATAGTATATATCTCATACAACCGATTGTTCAGATAAGAAACTTTTCGCAATTTCTACCCCATTTTAACAGCTAGAAGCTTCAAATTTCAGCAAATTCTTAAGTATATAGCATATATTGTTGTCTGAAAAAATCATAGAGATCGGTTGTATATATAGTATATATCTCATACAACCGATTGTTCAGATAAGAAACTTTGCGCAATTTCTGCCCCGTTTTAACAGCTAGAAGCTTCAAATTTCACAAAATGCTTACGTATATAGCATATATTGTTGTCTGAAAAAATCATAGAGATCGGTGGTATATATATTATATACTTCATATAAACTCTCATTTTTGCCCCTTTTTTACGGCTAGAAGCTTCAAAATTCATCAAATAGTTACGTTTACGTCATATATTTTTGAAATACATGATTCGTAGTCATAGTTTTTACATGCAGACCACAAAAAACGTGAAGCTTTGCATCCTCACACAGATTACCTACCTATTTTTTATTTTATATTTATCTTAAAAATTGTTTAGATATGTTCAAATTTCACTAAATGCTTACGTGTATAGCATATATTGTTGTCTGAAAAAATCATAGATACCGGTGGTATATATAGTATATATCCCATACAACCGATTGTTCAGATAAGAAACTTTGCGCAATTTCTTCCCCATTTTAACAGCTAGAAGCTTCAAATTTCACCAAATGCTTACGTGTATAGCATATATTGTTGTCTGAAAAAATCATAGAGATCGGTGGTATATATATTATATACTTCATATAAACTCTCATTTTTGCCCCTTTTTTACGGCTAGAAGCTTCAAAATTCATCAAATTTCATCAAATAGTTACGTTTACGTCATATATTTTTGAAATACGTGATTCGTAGTCATAGTTTTTACATGCAGACCACAAAAAACGTGAAGCTTTGCATCCTCACACAGATTACCTACCTATTTTTATAACTTTCATGAAAATGAAATGGTATATTAATTTCGTCACGAAACCGAAAATTGTAAGTCCTTAAAGGAAAATAGATAGACCCACCATTAAGTATACCGAAATAATCAGGTTGAAGAGCTGAGTTGATTTAGCCATGTCCGTCTGTCCGTCTGTCCGTCTGTCTGTTTGTATGCAAACTAGTCCCTCAATTTTTGAGATATCTTGATAAAATTTGGTGAACGGGTGTATTTGGGTGTCCGATTAGACATTTGTCGGAACCGACCGGATCGGACCACTATAGCATATATCCTCCATACAACCGATTTTTCAGAAAAAGAGGATTTTTGTAATATCTTACCCAATTTAACAGATTGAAGCTTCAAACTTCACCATATACTTTCGTATATTGCACATATTGTTGCCTGAAAAAATTGATGAGATCGGTCGTATATATAGTATATATCCCCCACAACCGATTGTTCAGATAAGGAACTTTTCGTAATTACTGCCCCATTTTAAGAGCTAGAGGCTTCAAATTTCAACGAATGCTTAGGTATATAGCATACATTGTTGTCTGAAAAAATGATAAAGATCGGTGGTATATATAGTATATATATGGTGGTATATATAGTATATATATATAGTATATATATATATATATTTTCGCAAATTTTAGCCCCATTTTAACAGCTAGAAGTTTCAATTTTCACCGAATACTTACGTATATAGCATATATTGTTGTCTGAAAAAATCATAGAGATCGGTTGTATATATAGTATTTATCTCATACAACCGATTGTTCAGATAAGAAACTTTTCGCAATTTCTACCCCATTTTAACAGCTATAAGCTTCAAATTTCACCGATTGCTTACGTATATAGCATATATTGTTGTCTGAAAAAATCATAGAGATCGGTTATATATATAGTATATATCTCATACAACCGATTGTTCAGATAAGAAACTTTTCGCAATTTCTACCCCATTTTAACAGCTATAAGCTTCAAATTTCACCGATTGCTTACGTATATAGCATATATTGTTGTCTGAAAAAATCATAGAGATCGGTTGTATATATAGTATATATCTCATACAACCGATTGTTCAGATAAGAAACTTTTCGCAATTTCTACCCCATTTTAACAGCTAGAAGCTTCAAATTTCAGCAAATGCTTAAGTATATAGCATATATTGTTGTCTGAAAAAATCATAGAGATCGGTTGTATATATAGTATATATCTCATACAACCGATTGTTCAGATAAGAAACTTTGCGCAATTTCTGCCCCGTTTTAACAGCTAGAAGCTTAAAATTTCACAAAATGCTTACGTATATAGCATATATTGTTGTCTGAAAAAATCATAGAGATCGGTGGTATATATATTATATACTTCATATAAACTCTCATTTTTGCCCCTTTTTTACGGCTAGAAGCTTCAAAATTCATCAAATTTCATCAAATAGTTACGTTTACGTCATATATTTTTGAAATACGTGATTCGTAGTCATAGTTTTTACATGCAGACCACAAAAAACGTGAAGCTTTGCATCCTCACACAGATTACCTACCTATTTTTTATTTTATATTTATCTTAAAAATTGTTTAGATATGTTCAAATTTCACTAAATGCTTACGTGTATAGCATATATTGTTGTCTGAAAAAATCATAGAGATCGGTGGTATATATATTATATACTTCATATAAACTGTCATTTTTGCCCCTTTTTTACGGCTAGAAGCTTCAAAATTCATCAAATTTCATCAAATAGTTACGTTTACGTCATATATTTTTGAAATACGTGATTCGTAGTCATAGTTTTTACATGCAGACCACAAAAAACGTGAAGCTTTGCATCCTCACACAGATTACCTACCTATTTTTATACCTTTCATGAAAATGAAATGGTATATTAATTTCGTCACGAAACCGAAAATTGTAAGTCCTTAAAGGAAAATAGATAGACCCACCATTAAGTATACCGAAATAATAAGGTTGAAGAGCTGAGTTGATTTAGCCATGTCCGTCTGTCCGTCTGTCCGTCTGTCTGTTTGTATGCAAACTAGTCCCTCAATTTTTGAGATATCTTGATAAAATTTGGTGAGCGGGTGTATTTGGGTGTCCGATTAGACATTTGTCGGAACCGACCGGATCGGACCACTATAGCATATATCCTCCATACAACCGATTTTTCAGAAAAAGAGGATTTTTGTAATATCTTACCCAATTTAACAGATTGAAGCTTCAAACTTCACCATATACTTTCGTATATTGCACATATTGTTGCCTGAAAAAATTGATGAGATCGGTCGTATATATAGTATATATCCCCCACAACCGATTGTTCAGATAAGGAACTTTTCGTAATTACTGCCCCATTTTAAGAGCTAGAGGCTTCAAATTTCAACGAATGCTTAGGTATATAGCATACATTGTTGTCTGAAAAAATGATAAAGATCGGTGGTATATATAGTATATATATGGTGGTATATATAGTATATATATATAGTATATATATATATATATATTCGCAAATTTTAGCCCCATTTTAACAGCTAGAAGTTTCAATTTTCACCGAATACTTACGTATATAGCATATATTGTTGTCTGAAAAAATCATAGAGATCGGTTGTATATATAGTATTTATCTCATACAACCGATTGTTCAGATAAGAAACTTTTCGCAATTTCTACCCCATTTTAACAACTATAAGCTTCAAATTTCACCGATTGCTTACGTATATAGCATATATTGTTGTCTGAAAAAATCATAGAGTTCGGTTGTATATATAGTATATATCTCATACAACCGATTGTTCAGATAAGAAACTTTTCGCAATTTCTACCCCATTTTAACAGCTATAAGCTTCAAATTTCACCGATTGCTTACGTATATAGCATATATTGTTGTCTGAAAAAATCATAGAGATCGGTTGTATATATAGTATATATCTCATACAACCGATTGTTCAGATAAGAAACTTTTCGCAATTTCTACCCCATTTTAACAGCTAGAAGCTTCAAATTTCAGCAAATGCTTAAGTATATAGCATATATTGTTGTCTGAAAAAATCATAGAGATCGGTTGTATATATAGTATATATCTCATACAACCGATTGTTCAGATAAGAAACTTTGCGCAATTTCTGCCCCGTTTTAACAGCTAGAAGCTTCAAATTTCACAAAATGCTTACGTATATAGCATATATTGTTGTCTGAAAAAATCATAGAGATCGGTGGTATATATATTATATACTTCATATAAACTCTCATTTTTGCCCCTTTTTTACGGCTAGAAGCTTCAAAATTCATCAAATTTCATCAAATAGTTACGTTTACGTCATATATTTTTGAAATACATGATTCGTAGTCATAGTTTTTACATGCAGACCACAAAAAACGTGAAGCTTTGCATCCTCACACAGATTACCTACCTATTTTTTATTTTATATTTATCTTAAAAATTGTTTAGATATGTTCAAATTTCACTAAATGCTTACGTGTATAGCATATATTGTTGTCTGAAAAAATCATAGATACCGGTGGTATATATAGTATATATCCCATACAACCGATTGTTCAGATAAGAAACTTTGCGCAATTTCTTCCCCATTTTAACAGCTAGAAGCTTCAAATTTCACCAAATGCTTACGTGTATAGCATATATTGTTGTCTGAAAAAATCATAGAGATCGGTGGTATATATATTATATACTTCATATAAACTCTCATTTTTGCCCCTTTTTTACGGCTAGAAGCTCCAAAATTCATCAAATTTCATCAAATAGTTACGTTTACGTCATATATTTTTGAAATACGTGATTCGTAGTCATAGTTTTTACATGCAGACCACAAAAAACGTGAAGCTTTGCATCCTCACACAGATTACCTACCTATTTTTTATTTTATATTTATCTTAAAAATCGTTTAGATATGTTAAAATTTCACTAAATGCTTACGTGTATACCATATATTGTTGTCTGAGAAAATCATAGATACCGGTGGTATATATAGTATATATCCCATACAACCGATTGTTCAGATAAGAAACTTTGCGCAATTTCTTCCCCATTTTAACAGCTAGAAGCTTCAAATTTCACCAAATGCTTACGTGTATAGCATATATTGTTGTCTGAAAAAATCATAGAGATCGGTGGTATATATATTATATACCCCATATAAACTCAATCTTTGCCCCCTTTTTACGGGTAGAAGCTTCAAAATTCATCAAATTTCATCAAATAGTTACGTTTACGTCATATATTGTTGAAATACGTGATTCGCAGTCATAGTTTTTAAACGCAGACCACAAAAAACCAGAAACTTTGCATCCTCACACAAAGTACCTACCTGTTTTTTATTTTATATTTATCTTAAAAATCGTTAAGGTATGCAGATCTGTTCACTATATATTTCTTATCTTATACATCCGATTATTCGGAGATTACGAACGGGATAAGATTATTGTTCAGCCCCATTCATGAAAGGTATGAAGTCTTCGGCACAGCCGAAGACAGTCCCGTTCTTACTTGTTTATTTTATATTTATCTTAAAAATCGTTTAGATATGTTCAAATTTCACTAAATGCTTACGTGTATAGCATATATTGTTGTCTGAGAAAATCATAGATACCGGTGGTATATATAGTATATATCCCATACAACCGATTGTTCAGATAAGAAACTTTGCGCAATTTCTTCCCCATTTTAACAGCTAGAACCTTCAACTTTCACCAAATGCTTACGTGTATAGCATATATTGTTGTCTGAAAAAATCATTGAGATCGATGGTATATATAGTATATATCTCATACAACCGATTGTTCAGTTAAGAAACTTTGCACAATTTCTGCCCCTTTTTAACAGCTAGACGCTTCAAATTTCACCATATGCTTACGTATATAGCATATATTGTTGTCTGAAAAAAATCATAGAGATCGGTGGTATATATATTATATACTTCATATAAACTGTCATTTTTGCCCCTTTTTTACGGCTAGAAGCTTCAAAATTCATCAAATTTCATCAAATAGTTACGTTTACGTCATATATTTTTGAAATACATGATTCGTAGTCATAGTTTTTACATGCAGACCACAAAAAACGTGAAGCTTTGCATCCTCACACAGATTACATACCTATTTTTATACCTTTCATGAAAATGAAATGGTATATTAATTTCGTCACGAAACCGAAAATTGTAAGTCCTTAAAGGAAAATAGATAGACCCACCATTAAGTATACCGAAATAATCAGGTTGAAGAGCTGAGTTGATTTAGCCATGTCCGTCTTTCCGTCTGTCCGTCTGTCTGTTTGTATGCAAACTAGTCCCTCAATTTTTGAGATATCTTGATAAAATTTGGTGAGCGGGTGTATTTGGGTGTCCGATTAGACATTTGTCGGAACCGACCGGATCGGACCACTATAGCATATATCCTCCATACAACCGATTTTTCAGAAAAAGAGGATTTTTGTAATATCTTACCCAATTTAACAGATTGAAGCTTCAAACTTCACCATATACTTTCGTATATTGCACATATTGTTGCCTGAAAAAATTGATGAGATCGGTCGTATATATAGTATATATCCCCCACAACCGATTGTTCAGATAAGGAACTTTTCGTAATTACTGCCCCATTTTAAGAGCTAGAGGCTTCAAATTTCAACGAATGCTTAGGTATATAGCATACATTGTTGTCTGAAAAAATGATAAAGATCGGTGGTATATATAGTATATATATGGTGGTATATATAGTATATATATATAGTATATATATATATATATTTTCGCAAATTTTAGCCCCATTTTAACAGCTAGAAGCTTCAAATTTCACCGAATACTTACGTATATAGCATATATTGTTGTCTGAAAAAATCATAGAGATCGGTTGTATATATAGTATATATCTCATACAACCGATTGTTCAGATAAGAAACTTTTCGCAATTTCTACCCCATTTTAACAGCTATAAGCTTCAAATTTCACCGATTGCTTACGTATATAGCATATATTGTTGTCTGAAAATCATAGAGATCGGTTGTATATATAGTATATATCTCATACAACCGATTGTTCAGATAAGAAACTTTTCGCAATTTCTACCCCATTTTAACAGCTATAAGCTTAAAATTTCACCGATTGCTTACGTATATAGCATATATTGTTGTCTGAAAAAATCATAGAGATCGGTTGTATATATAGTATATATCTCATACAACCGATTGTTCAGATAAGAAACTTTTCGCAATTTCTACCCCATTTTAAACAGCTAGAAGCTTCAAATTTCAGCAAATGCTTAAGTATATAGCATATATTGTTGTCTGAAAAAATCATAGAGATCGGTTGTATATATAGTATGTATCTCATACAACCGATTGTTCAGATAAGAAACTTTGCGCAATTTCTGCCCCGTTTTAACAGCTAGAAGCTTCAAATTTCACAAAATGCTTACGTATATAGCATATATTGTTGTCTGAAAAAATCATAGAGATCGGTGGTATATATATTATATACTTCATATAAACTCTCATTTTTGCCCCTTTTTTACGGCTAGAAGCTTCAAAATTCATCAAATTTCATCAAATAGTTACGTTTACGTCATATATTTTTGAAATACGTGATTCGTAGTCATAGTTTTTACATGCAGACCACAAAAAACGTGAAGCTTTGCATCCTCACACAGATTACCTACCTATTTTTATACCTTTCATGAAAATGAAATGGTATATTAATTTCGTCACGAAACCGAAAATTGTAAGTCCTTAAAGGAAAATAGATAGACCCACCATTAAGTATACCGAAATAATCAGGTTGAAGAGCTGAGTTGATTTAGCCATGTCCGTCTGTCCGTCTGTCCGTCTGTCTGTTTGTATGCAAACTAGTCCCTCAATTTTTGAGATATCTTGATAAAATTTGGTGAGCCGGTGTATTTGGGTGTCCGATTAGACATTTGTCGGAACCGACCGGATCGGACCACTATAGCATATATCCTCCATACAACCGATTTTTCAGAAAAAGAGGATTTTTGTAATATCTTACCCAATTTAACAGATTGAAGCTTCAAACTTCACCATATACTTTCGTATATTGCACATATTGTTGCCTGAAAAAATTGATGAGATCGGTCGTATATATAGTATATATCCCCCACAACCGATTGTTCAGATAAGGAACTTTTCGTAATTACTGCCCCATTTTAAGAGCTAGAGGCTTCAAATTTCAACGAATGCTTAGGTATATAGCATACATTGTTGTCTGAAAAAATGATAAAGATCGGTGGTATATATAGTATATATATGGTGGTATATATAGTATATATATATAGTATATATATATATTTTCGCAAATTTTTAGCCCCATTTTAACAGCTAGAAGCTTCAAATTTCACCGAATACTTACGTATATAACATATATTGTTATCTCATACAACCGATTGTTCAGATAAGAAACTTTTCGCAATTTCTACCCCATTTTAACAGCTATAAGCTTCAAATTTCACCGATTGCTTACGTATATAGCATATATTGTTGTCTGAAAAAATCATAGAGATCGGTTGTATATATAGTATATATCTCATACAACCGATTGTTCAGATAAGAAACTTTTCGCAATTTCTACCCCATTTTAACAGCTATAAGCTTCAAATTTCACCGATTGCTTACGTATATAGCATATATTGTTGTCTGAAAAAATCATAGAGATCGGTTTGTATATATAGTATATATCTCATACAACCGATTGTTCAGATAAGAAACTTTTCGCAATTTCTACCCCATTTTACCAGCTAGAAGCTTCAAATTTCAACAAATGCTTAAGTATATAGCATATATTGTTGTCTGAAAAAATCATAGAGATCGGGTGTATATATAGTATATATCTCATACAACCGATTGTTCAGATAAGAAACTTTGCGCAATTTCTGCCCCGTTTTAACAGCTAGAAGCTTCAAATTTCACAAAATGCTTACGTATATAGCATATATTGTTGTCTGAAAAAATCATAGAGATCGGTGGTATATATATTATATACTTCATATAAACTCTCATTTTTGCCCCTTTTTTACGGCTAGAAGCTTCAAAATTCATCAAATTTCATCAAATAGTTACGTTTACGTCATATATTTTTGAAATACGTGATTCGTAGTCATAGTTTTTACATGCAGACCACAAAAAACGTGAAGCTTTGCATCCTCACACAGATTACCTACCTATTTTTTATTTTATATTTATCTTAAAAATCGTTTAGATATGTTCAAATTTCACTAAATGCTTACGTGTATAGCATATATTGTTGTCTGAGAAAATCATAGATACCGGTGGTATATATAGTATATATCCCATACAACCGATTGTTCAGATAAGAAACTTTGCGCAATTTCTTCCCCATTTTAACAGCTAGAAGCTTCAACTTTCACCAAATGCTTACGTGTATAGCATATATTGTTGTCTGAAAAAATCATTGAGATCGATGGTATATATAGTATATATCTCATACAACAGATTGTTCAGTTAAGAAACTTTGCGCAATTTCTGCCCCTTTTTAACAGCTAGACGCTTCAAATTTCACCATATGCTTACGTATATAGCATATATTGTTGTCTGAAAAAATCATAGAGATCGGTGGTATATATATTATATACTTCATATAAACTGTCATTTTTGCCCCTTTTTTACGGCTAGAAGCTTCAAAATTCATCAAATTTCATCAAATAGTTACGTTTACGTCATATATTTTTGAAATACATGATTCGTAGTCATAGTTTTTACATGCAGACCACAAAAAACGTGAAGCTTTGCATCCTCACACAGATTACCTACCTATTTTTTATTTTATATTTATCTTAAAAATTGTTTAGATATGTTCAAATTTCACTAAATGCTTACGTGTATAGCATATATTGTTGTCTGAAAAAATCATAGATACCGGTGGTATATATAGTATATATCCCATACAACCGATTGTTCAGATAAGAAACTTTGCGCAATTTCTTCCCCATTTTAACAGCTAGAAGCTTCAAATTTCACCAAATTCTTACGTGTATAGCATATATTGTTGTCTGAAAAAATCATAGAGATCGGTGGTATATATATTATATACCCCATATAAACTCAATTTTTGCCCCCTTTTTACGGCTAGAAGCTTCAAAATTCATCAAATTTCATCAAATAGTTACGCTTACGTCATATATTGTTGAAATACGTGATTCGCAGTCATAGTTTTTACACGCAGACCACAAAAAACCAGAAACTTTGCATCCTCACACAAAGTACCTACCTGTTTTTTATTTTATATTTATCTTAAAAATCGTTAAGGTATGCAGATCTGTTCACTATATATTTCTTATCTTATACATCCGATTTTTCGGAGATTACGAACGGGATAAGATTATTGTTCAGCCCCATTCATGAAAGGTATGAAGTCTTCGGCACAGCCGAAGACAGTCCCATTCTTACTTGTTTATTTTATATTTATCTTAAAAATCGTTTAGATATGTTCAAATTTCACTAAATGCTTACGTGTATAGCATATATTGTTGTCTGAGAAAATCATAGATACCGGTGGTATATATAGTATATATCCCATACAACCGATTGTTCAGATAAGAAACTTTGCGCAATTTCTTCCCCATTTTAACAGCTAGAAGCTTCAACTTTCACCAAATGCTTACGTGTATAGCATATATTGTTGTCTGAAAAAATCATTGAGATCGATGGTATATATAGTATATATCTCATACAACCGATTGTTCAGTTAAGAAACTTTGCGCAACTTTTTAACAGCTAGACGCTTCAAATTTCACCATATGCTTACGTATATAGCATATATTGTTGTCTGAAAAAATCATAGAGATCGGTGGTATATATATTATATACTTCATATAAACTGTCAGTTTTGCCCCTTTTTTACGGCTAGAAGCTTCAAAATTCATCAAATTTCATTAAATAGTTACATGCAGACCACAAAAAACGTGAAGCTTTGCATCCTCACACAGATTACCTACCTATTTTTATACCTTTCATGAAAATGAAATGGTATATTAATTTCGTCACGAAACCGAAAATTGTAAGTCCTTAAAGGAAAATAGATAGACCCACCATTAAGTATACCGAAATAATCAGGTTGAAGAGCTGAGTTGATTTAGCCATGCCCGTCTGTCCGTCTGTCAGTCTGTCTGTTTGTATGCAAACTAGTCCCTCAATTTTTGAGATATCTTGATAAAATTTGGTGAGCGGGTGTATTTGGGTGTCCGATTAGACATTTGTCGGAACCGACCGGATCGGACCACTATAGCATATATCCTCCGTACAACCGATTTTTCAGAAAAAGAGGATTTTTGTAATATCTTACCCAATTTAACAGATTGAAGCTTCAAACTTCACCATATACTTTCGTATATTGCACATATTGTTGCCTGAAAAAATTGATGAGATCGGTCGTATATATAGTATATATCCCCCACAACCGATTGTTCAGATAAGGAACTTTTCGTAATTACTGCCCCATTTTAAGAGCTAGAGGCTTCAAATTTCAACGAATGCTTAGGTATATAGCATACATTGTTGTCTGAAAAAATGATAAAGATCGGTGGTATATATAGTATATATATGGTGGTATATATAGTATATATATATAGTATATATATATATATATTTTCGGAAATTTTAGCCCCATTTTAACAGCTAGAAGTTTCAATTTTCACCGAATACTTACGTATATAGCATATATTGTTGTCTGAAAAAATCATAGAGATCGGTGGTATATATAGTATATATCTCATACAACCGATTGTTCAGATAAGAAACTTTTCGCAATTTCTACCCCATTTTAATAGCTATAAGCTTCAAATTTCACCGATTGCTTACGTATATAGCATATATTGTTGTCTGAAAAAATCATAGAGATCGGTTGTATATATAGTATATATCTCATACAACCGATTGTTCAGATAAGAAACTTTTCGCAATTTCTACCCCATTTTAACAGCTATAAGCTTCAAATTTCACCGATTGCTTACGTATATAGCATATATTGTTGTCTGAAAAAATCATAGATATCGGTTGTATATATAGTATATATCTCATACAACCGATTGTTCAGATAAGAAACTTTTCGCAATTTCTACCCCATTTTAACAGCTAGAAGCTTCAAATTTCAGCAAATGCTTAAGTATATAGCATATATTGTTGTCTGAAAAAATCATAGAGATCGGTTGTATATATAGTATATATCTCATACAACCGATTGTTCAGATAAGAAACTTTGCGCAATTTCTGCCCCGTTTTAACAGCTAGAAGCTTCAAATTTCACAAAATGCTTACGTATATAGCATATATTGTTGTCTGAAAAAATCATAGAGATCGGTGGTATATATATTATATACTTCATATAAACTCTCATTTTTGCCCCTTTTTTACGGCTAGAAGCTTCAAAATTCATCAAATTTCATCAAATAGTTACGTTTACGTCATATATTTTTGAAATACGTGATTCGTAGTCATAGTTTTTACATGCAGACCACAAAAAACGTGAAGCTTTGCATCCTCACACAGATTACCTACCTATTTTTACACCTTTCATGAAAATGAAATGGTATATTAATTTCGTCACGAAACCGAAAATTGTAAGTCCTTAAAGGAAAATAGATAGACCCACCATTAAGTATACCGAAATAATCAGGTTGAAGAGCTGAGTTGATTTAGCCATGTCCGTCTGTCCGTCTGTCCGTCTGTCTGTTTGTATGCAAACTAGTCCCTCAATTTTTGAGATATCTTGATAAAATTTGGTGAGCGGGTGTATTTGGGTGTCCGATTAGACATTTGTCGGAACCGACCGGATCGGACCACTATAGCATATATCCTCCATACAACCGATTTTTCAAAAAAAGAGGATTTTTGTAATATCTTACCCAATTTAACAGATTGAAGCTTCAAACTTCACCATATACTTTCGTATATTGCACATATTGTTGCCTGAAAAAATTGATGAGATCGGTCGTATATATAGTATATATCCACCACAACCGATTGTTCAGATAAGGAACTGTTCGTAATTACTGCCCCATTTTAAGAGCTAGAGGCTTCAAATTTCAACGAATGCTTAGGTATATAGCATACATTGTTGTCTGAAAAAATGATAAAGATCGGTGGTATATATAGTATATATATGGTGGTATATATAGTATATATATATAGTATATATATATATATATATATTTTCGCAAATTTTTGCCCCATTTTAACAGCTAGAAGTTTCAATTTTCACCGAATACTTACGTATATAGCATATATTGTTGTCTGAAAAAATCATAGAGATCGGTTGTATATATAGTATATATCTCATACAACCGATTGTTCAGATAAGAAACTTTTCGCAATTTCTACCTCATTTTAACAGCTATAAGCTTCAAATTTCACCGATTGCTTACATATATAGCATATATTGTTGTCTGAAAAAATCATAGAGATCGGTTGTATATATAGTATATATCTCATACAACCGATTGTTCAGATAAGAAACTTTTCGCAATTGCTACCCCATTTTAACAGCTATAAGCTTCAAATTTCACCGATTGCTTACGTATATTGCATATATTGTTGTCTGAAAAAATCATAGAGATCGGTTGTATATATAGTATATATCTCATACAACCGATTGTTCAGATAAGAAACTTTTCGCAATTTCTACCCCATTTTAACAGCTAGAAGCTTCAAATTTCAGCAAATGCTTAAGTATATAGCATATATTGTTGTCTGAAAAAATCATAGAGATCGGTTGTATATATAGTATATATCTCATACAACCGATTGTTCAGATAAGAAACTTTGCGGAATTTCTGCCCCGTTTTAACAGCTAGAAGCTTCAAATTTCACCAAATGCTTACGTATATAGCATATATTGTTGTCTGAAAAAATCATAGAGATCGGTGGTATATATATTAATACTTCATATAAACTCTCATTTTTGCCCCTTTTTTACGGCTAGAAGCTTCAAAATTCATCAAATTTCATCAAATAGTTACGTTTACGTCATATGTTTTTGAAATACGTGATTCGTAGTCATAGTTTTTACATGCAGACCACAAAAAACGTGAAGCTTTGCATCCTCACACAGATTACCTACCTATTTTTTATTTTATATTTATCTTAAAAATCGTTTAGATATGTTCAAATTTCACTAAATGCTTACGTGTATAGCATATATTGTTGTCTGAGAAAATCATAGATACCGGTGGTATATATAGTATATATCCCATACAACCGATTGTTCAGATAAGAAACTTTGCGCAATTTCTTCCCCATTTTAACAGCTAGAAGCTTCAACTTTCACCAAATGCTTACGTGTATAGCATATATTGTTGTCTGAAAAAATCATTGAGATCGATGGTATATATAGTGTATATCTCATACAACCGATTGTTCAGTTAAGAAACTTTGCGCAATTTCTGCCACTTTTTAACAGCTAGACGCTTCAAATTTCACCATATGCGTACGTATATAGCATATATTGTTGTCTGAAAAAATCATAGAGATCGGTGGTATATATATTATATACTTCATATAAACTGTCATTTTTGCCGCTTTTTTACGGCTAGAAGCTTCAAAATTCATCAAATTTCATCAAATAGTTACGTTTACGTCATATATTTTTGAAATACATGATTCGTAGTCATAGTTTTTACATGCAGACCACAAAAAACGTGAAGCTTTGCATCCTCACACAGATTACCTACCTATTTTTATACTCAGTTGAGCAGAGCTCACAGAGTATATTAAGTTTGATTGGATAACGGTTGGTTGTACATATATAAAGGAATCGAGATAGATATAGACTTCTATATATCAAAATAATCAGGATCGAAAAAAAATTTGATTGAGCCATGTCCGTCCGTCCGTCCGTCCGTCCGTCCGTTAACACGATAACTTGAGTAAATTTTGAGGTATCTTGATGAAATTTGGTATGCAGGTTGCTGAGTACACATCTCAGATCGCTATTTAAAATGAACGATATCGGACTATAACCACGCCCACTTTTTCGATATCGAAAATTTCGAAAAACCGAAAAAGTGCGATAATTCATTACAAAAGACAGCTAAAGCGACGAAACTTGGTAGATGAGCTGAACTTATGACGCAGAATAGAAAATTAGTAAAATTTTGGACAATGGGCGTGGCACCGCCCACTTTTAAAAGAAGGTAATTTAAAAGTTTTGCAAGCTGTAATTTGGCAGTCGTTGAAGATATCTTGATGAAATTTGGCAGGAACGTTACTTCTATTACTATATGTACGCCTAATAAAAATTAGCAAAATCGGAGAAGGACCACGCCCACTTTTAAAAAAAAATTTTTTTTAAGTAAAATTTTAACAAAAAATTTAATATCTTTACAGTATATAAGTAAATTATGTCAACATTCAACTCCAGTAATGATATGGTGCAACAAAATACAAAAATAAAAGAAAATTTCAAAATGGGCGTGGCTCCGCCCTTTTTCATTTAATTTGTCTAGGATACTTTTAACGCCATAAGTCGAACAAAAATTAACCAACCTTTTGAAATTTGGTAGGGGCATAGATTTTATGACATTAACTGTTTTCTGTGAAAAAGGGCGAAATCGGTTGATGCCACGCCCAGTTTTTATACACAGGCGTCCGTCTGTCCTTCCGCATGGCCGTTAACACGATAACTTGGGCAAAAATCGACATATCTTTAATGAACTTAGTTCACGTGCTTACTTGAACTCACTTTATCTTGGTATGAAAAATGAACGAAATCCGACTATGACCACACCCACTTTTTCGATATCGAAAATTACGAAAAATGAAAAAATGCTATAATTCTATACCAAATACGAAAAAAAGCATGAAACATGGTAAGGTAATTGGATTGTTTTATTGACGCGAAATATAACTTTAGAAAAAACTTTATAAAATGGTTGTGACACCTACCATATTAAGTAGAAGAAAATGAAAAAGTTCTACAGGGCGAAATAAAAAACCCTTAAAATCTTGGCAGGTATTACATATATAAATAAATTAGCTGTATCCAACAGATGATGTTCTGGGTCACCCTGGTCCACATTTTGGTCGATATCTGGAAAACGCCTTCACACCACTCCCTTTTAAAACTCTCATTAATACCTTTAATTTGATACCCATATCGTACAAACTCATTCTAGAGTCACCCCTGGTCCACCTTTATGGCGATATCTCGAAAAGGCGTCCACCTATAGAACTAAGCCCCACGCCCTTTTAAAATACTCATTAACACCTTTCATTTGATACCCATATCGTAAAAACATATTCTAAAGTCACCCCTGGTCCACCTTTATGGCGATATCTCGAAAAGGCGAACACCTATAGAACGAAGGCCCACTCCCTTTTAAAATACTCATTAACACCTTTCTTTTGATACCCATATTGTACAAACAAATTCTAGGGTCACCCCTGCTCCACCTTTATGGCGATATCTCGAAACGGCGTCCACATATGGAACTAAGGATTACTCCCTTTTAAAATACTCATAAACACCTTTCTTTTGATACCCATATTGTACAAACAAATTCTAGGGTTACCCCTGGTCCACCTTTATGGCAATATATCGAAACCGCGTCCACCTATGGAACTAAGGATTACTCCCTTTTAAAATACTCATTAGCACCTTTCATTTGATACCCATATCGTGCAAACGCGTTCTATAGTCACCCCTGGTCCACCTTTATGGCGATATCTCGAAAAGGCGACCACCTATACAACAACCACCACTCCCTTTTAAAACCCTTATTAATACCTTTAATTTGATACCCATATCGTACAAACATATTCTAGAGTCACCCCTGGTCCACCTTTAGGGCGATATTTCGAAACGGCGTCCACCTATAGAACTAAAGCCCACTCCCTTTTAAAATACTCATTAACACCTTTCGTTTGATGCCCATATTGTACAAACAAATTCTAGGGTCACCCCTGGTCCACCTTATGGCGATATCTCGAAACGGCGTCCACCTATGGAACTAAGGATTACTCCCTTTTAAAATACTCATTAACACCTTTTTTTTGATACCCATATTGTACAAACAAATTCTAGGGTCACCCCTGGTCCACCTTTGTGGCGATATCTCGAAATGGCGTCCACCTATGGAACTAAGGATTACTCCCTTTTAAAATACTCATTAACACCTTTCATTTGAAACCCATATCGTACAAACGCATTCTAGAGTCAACCCTGATCCACCTTTATGGCTATATCCCTAAATGGCATCCACCTATAGAACTATGGCCCACTCCCTCATAAAATACTCTTTAACGCCTTTCATTTGATACACATTCCAGGGTTTCCCTCGGTTCATTTTCCTACATGGTTATTTTCCCTTATGTTGTCACCATAGCTCTCAACTGAGTATGTAATGTTCGGTTACACCCGAACTTAACCTTCCTTACTTGTTTATTTTATATTTATCTTAAAAATTGTTTAGATATGTTCAAATTTCACTAAATGCTTACGTGTATAGCATATATTGTTGTCTGAAAAAATCATAGATACCGGTGGTATATATAGTATATATCCCATACAACCGATTGTTCAGATAAGAAACTTTGCGCAATTTCTTCCCCATTTTAACAGCTAGAAGCTTCAAATTTCACCAAATGCTTACGTGTATAGGATATATTGTTGTCTGAAAAAATCATAGAGATCGGTGGTATATATATTATATACCCCATATAAACTCAATTTTTGCCCCCTTTTTACGGCTAGAAGCTTCAAAATTCATCAAATTTCATCAAATAGTTACGTTTACGTCATATATTGTTGAAATACGTGATTCGCAGTCATAGTTTTTACACTTACTTACTTACTTAATTGGCGCTTAACCGTCTAAACGGTTATGGCCGTCCAACAAGGCGCGCCAGTCGCTCCTTCGCTCCGCCAACCGGCGCCAATTGGTCACACCAAGGGAGTTTAAATCGTTTTCCACCTGGTCCTTCCAACGGAGTGGGGGCCGCCCTCTACCTCTGCTTCCATAGGCGGGTTCCGATAGAAACACTTTCTTGGCCGGAGCATCATCTTTCATTCGCATAACATGGCCTAGCCAGCGCAGCCGCTGCGTTTTAATTCGCTGGACTATGTTGATGTCTGCGTATAGCTCGTACAGCTCATCATTAAATCTTCTTCGGTACTCGCCATCGCCAACGCGTAGAACTGCTGTTGTCATGGTCCATGCTTCTGCCCCATATAGCAGGACGGGTACGATAAGTGACTTGTAGAGTATGATTTTCGTTCGCCGAGAGAGGACTTTACTTTTCAATTGCCTACCTAGTCCAAAGTAGCATTTATTGGCAAGATTGATTCTTCGCTGGATTTCAGTGCTGATGTTGTTGCTAATGTTGATGCTGGTTCCCAAATAAACGAAGTCTTTTACTATTTCGAAATTATGACTGCCAACAGTAGCGTGGTTGCCAAGGCGCATATGCGCTGACTCTTTGCTCGATGACAGCAGGTACTTCGTTTTGTCCTCATTCACCATCAAACCCATCTTTACCGCTTCTTTTTCCAGCTTGGAGTAAGCAGAACTAACAGCGCGGGTGTTTAGGCCGATGATATCAATGTCATCAGCATATGCCAGTAATTGCACGCTTTTATAGTATATTGTTCCAGTGCGGTTAAGTTCTGCAGCTAGTATAATTTTCTCCAGCATCAAATTAAAGAAATCGCACGATAGGGGGTCACCCTGTCTGAAACCTCGTTTAGTTTCGAACGGCTCGGAGAGGTCCTTCCCAATTCTGACTGAGCTGATGGTGTTGCTCAACGTCATTTTGCACAGCCGTATAAGTTTTGCGGGGAAACCAAATTCAGACATAGCGGCATATAGGCAGCTCCTTTTCGTGCTGTCGAAGGCGGCTTTAAAGTCGACGAAGAGGTGATGTGTGTCGATTCTCTTTTCACGGGTTTTTTCCAAGATTTGGCGCATTGTGAAAATCTGGTCGATGGTAGATTTACCAGGTCTGAAGCCGCACTGATAAGGTCCAATCAGCCGGTTCACGGTGGGCTTCAATCTTTCGCACAATACACTTGAAAGGACCTTATATGCGATATTAAGAAGGCTGATTCCACGATAGTTGGTGCATTTTGCAGTATCCCCCTTCTTGTGGACTGGGCAAAGAACACTTAGATTCCAACCGTCGGGCATGCTTTCGTCCACCCATATTTTGCTAAGAAGCTGCTGCATGCGCCTTACCAACTCCTCGCCGCCGAACTTGAATAGCTCCGCAGGCAATCCATCAGCGCCCACGGCCTTGTTGTTTTTCAATCTGGTTATTGCTATTCTAACTTCGTCATAATCGGGCGGGGGGACATATATTCCATCATCATCGATTGCGGGATCGGGTTCTTCATCTCTGCGCGGTGAATTGCTGCCTCCATTTAGGAGAGCAGAGAAGTGTTCCCTCCATAATCTAAGCCCTCTCTGGACATCAGTTACAAGGTCGCCGTTTTCATTCCTACAGGAGTTTGCCCCGGTCTTAAAACCTTCCGTCTGTCGCCGTATTTTTTGGTAGAATTTTCGGGCGTTATTCCTGGTGGCTAGCAGCTCAAGCTCCTCGCACTCACGCCTTTCTGCTTCTGCTTTTTTCTTCCTGAAAAGACGTCTCGCTTCCCTTTTCAACTCACGATAGCGTTCACACACTCCTCTTGTCGCGCTCGCTTTTAACGTAGCCCTGTAGGCAGCGTCTTTTCTTTCGGTTGCAACGCGGCATTCTTCATCATACCAGTTGTTTTTTCGTGGCCGCCGGTAACCAATTTTTTCCTCGGCGGCAGTATGAAGTGCTTTGGAGATATGCTCCCACTGCTCCTGTATTCCTTCAGGATGAGTTGTGCCCTCAGAGAGCAGGTGTGAGAGTCGAGTTGCGAAATCATTGGCAGTCTGTTGTGATTGAAGCTTTTCGACGTCTAGCTTTCCTTGTGTTTTTTGTTCCTTGTTTTTAGCCGCGTTGAGGCGGGTGCGTATTTTGGCTGCAACGAGATAATGGTCCGAATCGATGTTAGATCCTCGGATCGTTCGCACATCTAAAACACTGGAGGCATGCCGTCCGTCTATCACAACGTGATCGATCTGATTGCGAGTATTTCGATCAGGAGACAGCCATGTAGCTTGATGTATCTTTTTATGCATGAACCTCGTGCTTGATATGACCATGTTTCGAGCACCGGCAAAGTCAATCAGCCTCAGTCCGTTAGGAGAAGTTTCATTGTGTAGGCTGAACTTTCCGACTGTAGGGCCAAAAACACCTTCTTTGCCCACCCTGGCGTTAAAGTCGCCAAGCACGACTTTTATATCATGACGGGGGCAGCGCTCGTATGTGCGTTCTAATCGTTCATAAAAAGTGTCTTTCACCTCATCGTCTTTCTCCTCTGTCGGCGCATGGGCGCAGATGAATGATATATTAAAAAATTTTGCTTTTATTCGAATAGCGGCGAGACGCTCGTCCACAGGCGTGAACGCCAGCACTTGGCGACAAAGTCTCTCTCCCACCACGAATCCGACGCCGAAACTGCGCTTATTCGCATGGCCACTCCAATATATGTCACAATTTTTGATCTTCTTTCTTCCTTGCTTCGTCCAACGCATTTCTTGGATGGCGGTGATGTCAGATTTTGCTTTGACGAGGACATCAACCAGCCGGGCATCTGCACCAATCCCATTCAGGGAGCGGACGTTCCAGGTGCATGCCCTCAATTCATTGTCCTTCAAACGTTTGCCATGGTCGTCATCAATAGAGAGTGTATTTATCCGAGGCTTGTTGTTATATTTCATTGGAGTATGGTTTTACGTGACGGGTCCCAAGCCCAGCGCACAACCCGCTCAGCGGGGGTGAAAATATTAATTGGCACGTTTATATAGCGAGCCGCTTGCTCCAAGACAGACGCCCGCTTGCAGCCGCACCTAGAGGTGTACAGACGCTGCCGATGAAATCTCCCCCGGCTAGCCCTTAAACCGATTATGTCAGAGTGGCCTAGCCATAGTTTTTACACGCAGACCACAAAAAACCAGAAACTTTGCATCCTCACACAAAGTACCTACCTGTTTTTATACCTTTCATGAAAATGAAATGGTATATTAATTTCGTCACGAAACCGAAAATTGTAAGTCCTTAAAGGAAAATAGATAGACCCACCATTAAGTATACCGAAATAATCAGGTTGAAGAGCTGAGTTGATTTAGCCATGTCCGTCTGTCCGTCTGTCTGTTTGTATGCAAAGTAGTCCCTCAATTTTTGAGATATCTTGATAAAATTTGGTGAGCGGGTGTATTTGGGTGTCCGATTAGACATTTGTCGGAACCGACCGGATCGGACCACTATAGCATATATCCTCCATACAACCGATTTTTCAGAAAAAGAGGATTTTTGTAATATCTTACCCAATTTAACAGATTGAAGCTTCAAACTTCACCATATACTTTCGTATATTGCACATATTGTTGCCTGAAAAAATTGATGAGATCGGTCGTATATATAGTATATATCCCCCACAACCGATTGTTCAGATAAGGAACTTTTCGTAATTACTGCCCCATTTTAAGAGCTAGAGGCTTCAAATTTCAACGAATGCTTAGGTATATAGCATACATTGTTGTCTGAAAAAATGATAAAGATCGGTGGTATATATAGTATATATATGGTGGTATATATAGTATATATATATAGTATATATATATATATTTTCGCAAATTTTAGCCCCATTTTAACAGCTAGAAGCTTCAAATTTCACCGAATACTTACGTATATAACATATATTGTTGTCTGAAAAAATCATAGAGATCGGTTTTATATATAGTATATATCTCATACAACCGATTGTTCAGATAAGAAACTTTTCGCAATTTCTACCCCATTTTAACAGCTATAAGCTTCAAATTTCACCGATTGCTTACGTATATAGCATATATTGTTGTCTGAAAAAATCATAGAGATCGGTTGTATATATAGTATATATCTCATACAACCGATTGTTCAGATAAGAAACTTTTCGCAATTTCTACCCCATTTTAACAGCTATAAGCTTCAAATTTCACCGATTGCTTACGTATATAGCATATATTGTTGTCTGAAAAAATCATAGAGATCGGTTGTATATATAGTATATATCTCATACAACCGATTGTTCAGATAAGAAACTTTTCGCAATTTCTACCCCATTTTAACAGCTAGAAGCTTCAAATTTCAACAAATGCTTAAGTATATAGCATATATTGTTGTCTGAAAAAATCATAGAGATCGGTTGTATATATAGTATATATCTCATACAACCGATTGTTCAGATAAGAAACTTTGCGCAATTTCTGCCCCGTTTTAACAGCTAGAAGCTTCAAATTTCACAAAATGCTTACGTATATAGCATATATTGTTGTCTGAAAAAATCATAGAGATCGGTGGTATATATATTATATACTTCATATAAACTCTCATTTTTGCCCCTTTTTTACGGCTAGAAGCTTCAAAATTCATCAAATTTCATCAAATAGTTACGTTTACGTCATATATTTTTGAAATACGTGATTCGTAGTCATAGTTTTTACATGCAGACCACAAAAAACCTGAAGCTTTGCATCCTCACACAGATTACCTACCTATTTTTTATTTTATATTTATCTTAAAAAATCGTTTAGATATGTTCAAATTTCACTAAATGCTTACGTGTATAGCATATATTGTTGTCTGAGAAAATCATAGATACCGGTGGTATATATAGTATATATCCCATACAACCGATTGTTCAGATAAGAAACTTTGCGCAATTTCTTCCCCATTTTAACAGCTAGAAGCTTCAACTTTCACCAAATGCTTACGTGTTTAGCATATATTGTTGTCTGAAAAAATCATTGAGATCGATGGTATATATAGTATATATCTCATACAACCGATTGTTCAGTTAAGAAACTTTGCGCAATTTCTGCCCCTTTTTAACAGCTAGACGCTTCAAATTTCACCATATGCTTACGTATATAGCATATATTGTTGTCTGAAAAAATCATAGAGATCGGTGGTATATATATTATATACTTCATATAAACTATCATTTTTGCCCCTTTTTTACGGCTAGAAGCTTCAAAATTCATCAAATTTCATCAAATAGTTACGTTTACGTCATATATTTTTGAAATACATGATTCGTAGTCATAGTTTTTACATGCAGACCACAAAAAACGTGAAGCTTTGCATCCTCACACAGATTACCTACCTATTTTTTATTTTATATTTATCTTAAAAATTGTTTAGATATGTTCAAATTTCACTAAATGCTTACGTGTATAGCATATATTGTTGTCTGAAAAAATCATAGATACCGGTGGTATATATAGTATATATCCCATACAACCGATTGTTCAGATAAGAAACTTTGCACAATTTCTTCCCCATTTTAACAGCTAGAAGCTTCAAATTTCACCAAATGCTTACGTGTATAGCATATATTGTTGTCTGAAAAAATCATAGAGATCGGTGGTATATATATTATATACCCCATATAAACTCACTTTTTGCCCCCTTTTTACGGCTAGAAGCTTCAAAATTCATCAAATTTCATCAAATAGTTACGTTTACGTCATATATTGTTGAAATACGTGATTCGCAGTCATAGTTTTTACACGCAGACCACAAAAAACCAGAAACTTTGCATCCTCACACAAAGTACCTACCTGTTTTTTATTTTATATTTATCTTAAAAATCGTTAAGGTATGCAGATCTGTTCACTATATATTTGTTATCTTATACATCCGATTATTCGGAGATTACGAACGGGATAAGATTATTGTTCAGCCCCATTCATGAAAGGTATGAAGTCTTCGGCACAGCCGAAGACAGTCCCGTTCTTACTTGTTTATTTTATATTTATCTTAAAAATCGTTTAGATATGTTCAAATTTCACTAAATGCTTACGTGTATAGCATATATTGTTGTCTGAGAAAATCATAGATACCGGTGGTATATATAGTATATATCCCATACAACCGATTGTTCAGATAAGAAACTTTGCGCAATTTCTTCCCCATTTTAACAGCTAGAAGCTTCAACTTTCACCAAATGCTTACGTGTATAGCATATATTGTTGTCTGAAAAAATCATTGAGATCGATGGTATATATAGTATATATCTCATACAACCGATTGTTCAGTTAAGAAACTTTGCGCAACTTTTTAACAGCTAGACGCTTCAAATTTCACCATATGCTTACGTATATAGCATATATTGTTGTCTGAAAAAATCATAGAGATCGGTGGTATATATATTATATACTTCATATAAACTGTCAGTTTTGCCCCTTTTTTACGGCTAGAAGCTTCAAAATTCATCAAATTTCATCAAATAGTTACGTTTACGTCATATATTTTTGAAATACATGATTCGTAGTCATAGTTTTTACATGCAGACCACAAAAAACGTGAAGCTTTGCATCCTCACACAGATTACCTACCTATTTTTTTATTTTATATTTATCTTAAAAATTGTTTAGATATGTTCAAATTTCACTAAATGCTTACGTGTATAGCATATATTGTTGTCTGAAAAAATCATAGATACCGGTGGTATATATAGTATATATCCCATACAACCGATTGTTCAGATAAGAAACTTTGCGCAATTTCTTCCCCATTTTAACAGCTAGAAGCTTCAAATTTCACCAAATGCTTACGTGTATAGCATATATTGTTGTCTGAAAAAATCATAGAGATCGGTTGTATATATAGTATATATCTCATACAACCGATTGTTCAGATAAGAAACTTTTCGCAATTTCTACCCCATTTTAACAGCTAGAAGCTTCAAATTTCAACAAATGCTTAAGTATATAGCATATATTGTTGTCTGAAAAAATCATAGAGATCGGTTGTATATATAGTATATATCTCATACAACCGATTGTTCAGATAAGAAACTTTGCGCAATTTCTGCCCCGTTTTAACAGCTAGAAGCTTCAAATTTCACAAAATGCTTACGTATATAGCATATATTGTTGTCTGAAAAAATCATAGAGATCGGTGGTATATATATTATATACTTCATATAAACTCTCATTTTTGCCCCTTTTTTACGGCTAGAAGCTTCAAAATTCATCAAATTTCATCAAATAGTTACGTTTACGTCATATATTTTTGAAATACGTGATTCTTAGTCATAGTTTTTACATGCAGACCACAAAAAACGTGAAGCTTTGCATCCTCACACAGATTACCTACCTATTTTTATACCTTTCATGAAAATGAAATGGTATATTAATTTCGTCACGAAACCGAAAATTGTAAGTCCTTAAAGGAAAATAGATAAACCCACCATTAAGTATACCGAAATAATCAGGTTGAAGAGCTGAGTTGATTTAGCCATGTCCGTCTGTCCGTCTGTCCGTCTGTCCGTCTGTCTGTTTGTATGCAAACTAGTCCCTCAATTTTTGAGATATCTTGATAAAATTTGGTGAGCGGGTGTATTTGGGTGTCCGATTAGACATTTGTCGGAACCGACCGGATCGGACCACTATAGCATATATCCTCCATACAACCGATTTTTCAGAAAAAGAGGATTTTTGTAATATCTTACCCAATTTAACAGATTGAAGCTTCAAACTTCACCATATACTTTCGTATATTGCACATATTGTTGCCTGAAAAAATTGATGAGATCGGTCGTATATATAGTATATATCCCCCACAACCGATTGTTCAGATAAGGAACTTTTCGTAATTACTGCCCCATTTTAAGAGCTAGAGGCTTCAAATTTCAACGAATGTTAGGTATATAGCATACATTGTTGTCTGAAAAAATGATAAAGATCGGTGGTATATATAGTATATATATGGTGGTATATATAGTATATATATATAGTATATATATATATATATTTTCGCAAATTTTAGCCCCATTTTAACAGCTAGAAGCTTCAAATTTCACCGAATACTTACGTATATAACATATATTGTTGTCTGAAAAAATCATAGAGATCGGTTGTATATATAGTATATATCTCATACAACCGATTGTTCAGATAAGAAACTTTTCGCAATTTCTACCCCATTTTAACAGCTATAAGCTTCAAATTTCACCGATTGCTTACGTATATAGCATATATTGTTGTCTGAAAAAATCATAGAGATCGGTTGTATATATAGTATATATCTCATACAACCGATTGTTCAGATAAGAAACTTTTCGCAGTTTCTACCCCATTTTAACAGCTATAAGCTTCAAATTTCACCGATTGCTTACGTATATAGCATATATTGTTGTCTGAAAAAATCATAGAGATCGGTTGTATATATAGTATATATCTCATACAACCGATTGTTCAGATAAGAAACTGTTCGCAATTTCTACCCCATTTTAACTGCTAGAAGCTTCAAATTTCAACAAATGCTTAAGTATATAGCATATATTGTTGTCTGAAAAAATCATAGAGATCGGTTGTATATATAGTATATATCTCATACAACCGATTGTTCAGATAAGAAACTTTGCGCAATTTCTGCCCCGTTTTAACAGCTAGAAGCTTCAAATTTCACAAAATGCTTACGTATATAGCATATATTGTTGTCTGAAAAAATCATAGAGATCGGTGGTATATATATTATATACTTCATATAAACTCTCATTTTTGCCCCTTTTTTACGGCTAGAAGCTTCAAAATTCATCAAATTTCATCAAATAGTTACGTTTACGTCATATATTTTTGAAATACGTGATTCGTAGTCATAGTTTTTACATGCAGACCACAAAAAACCTGAAGCTTTGCATCCTCACACAGATTACCTACCTATTTTTTATTTTATATTTATCTTAAAAAATCGTTTAGATATGTTCAAATTTCACTAAATGCTTACGTGTATAGCATATATTGTTGTCTGAGAAAATCATAGATACCGGTGGTATATATAGTATATATCCCATACAACCGATTGTTCAGGTAAGAAACTTTGCGCAATTTCTTCCCCATTTTAACAGCTAGAAGCTTCAACTTTCACCAAATGCTTACGTGTATAGCATATATTGTTGTCTGAAAAAATCATTGAGATCGATGGTATATATAGTATATATCTCATACAACCGATTGTTCAGTTAAGAAACTTTGCGCAATTTCTGCCCCTTTTTAACAGCTAGACGCTTCAAATTTCACCATATGCTTACGTATATAGCATATATTGTTGTCTGAAAAAATCATAGAGATCGGTGGTATATATATTACATACTTCATATAAACTCTCATTTTTGCCCCTTTTTTACGGCTAGAAGCTTCAAAATTCATCAAATTTCATCAAATAGTTACGTTTACGTCATATATTTTTGAAATACATGATTCGTAGTCATAGTTTTTACATGCAGACCACAAAAAACGTGAAGCTTTGCATCCTCACACAGATTACCTACCTATTTTTTATTTTATATTTATCTTAAAAATTGTTTAGATATGTTCAAATTTCACTAAATGCTTACGTGTATAGCATATATTGTTGTCTGAAAAAATCATAGATACCGGTGGTATATATAGTATATATCCCATACAACCGATTGTTCAGATAAGAAACTTTGCACAATTTCTTCCCCATTTTAACAGCTAGAAGCTTCAAATTTCACCAAATGCTTACGTGTATAGCATATATTGTTGTCTGAAAAAATCATAGAGATCGGTGGTATATATATTATATACCCCATATAAACTCACTTTTTGCCCCCTTTTTACGGCTAGAAGCTTCAAAATTCATCAAATTTCATCAAATAGTTACGTTTACGTCATATATTGTTGAAATACGTGATTCGCAGTCATAGTTTTTACACGCAGACCACAAAAAACCAGAAACTTTGCATCCTCACACAAAGTACCTACCTGTTTTTTATTTTATATTTATCTTAAAAATCGTTAAGGTATGCAGATCTGTTCACTATATATTTGTTATCTTATACATCCGATTATTCGGAGATTACGAACGGGATAAGATTATTGTTCAGCCCCATTCATGAAAGGTATGAAGTCTTCGGCATAGCCGAAGACAGTCCCGTTCTTACTTGTTTATTTTATATTTATCTTAAAAATCGTTTAGATATGTTCAAATTTCACTAAATGCTTACGTGTATAGCATATATTGTTGTCTGAGAAAATCATAGATACCGGTGGTATATATAGTATATATCCCATACAACCGATTGTTCAGATAAGAAACTTTGCGCAATTTCTTCCCCATTTTAACAGCTAGAAGCTTCAACTTTCACCAAATGCTTACGTGTATAGCATATATTGTTGTCTGAAAAAATCATTGAGATCGATGGTATATATAGTATATATCTCATACAACCGATTGTTCAGTTAAGAATCTTTGCGCAACTTTTTAACAGCTAGACGCTTCAAATTTCACCATATGCTTACGTATATAGCATATATTGTTGTCTGAAAAAATCATAGAGATCGGTGGTATATATATTATATACTTCATATAAACTGTCAGTTTTGCCCCTTTTTTACGGCTAGAAGCTTCAAAATTCATCAAATTTCATCAAATAGTTACGTTTACGTCATATATTTTTGAAATACATGATTCGTAGTCATAGTTTTTACATGCAGACCACAAAAAACGTGAAGCTTTGCATCCTCACACAGATTACCTACCTATTTTTTATTTTATATTTATCTTAAAAATTGTTTAGATATGTTCAAATTTCACTAAATGCTTACGTGTATAGCATATATTGTTGTCTGAAAAAATCATAGATACCGGTGGTATATATAGTATATATCCCATACAACCGATTGTTCAGATAAGAAACTTTGCGCAATTTCTTCCCCATTTTAACAGCTAGAAGCTTCAAATTTCACCAAATGCTTACGTGTATAGCATATATTGTTGTCTGAAAAAATCATAGAGATCGGTGGTATATATATTATATACCCCATATAAACTCAATTTTTGCCCCCTTTTTACGGCTAGAAGCTTCAAAATTCATCAAATTTCATCAAATAGTTACGTTTACGTCATATATTGTTGAAATACGTGATTCGCAGTCATAGTTTTTACACGCAGACCACAAAAAACCAGAAACTTTGCATCCTCACACAAAGTACCTACCTGTTTTTTATTTTATATTTATCTTAAAAATCGTTAAGGTATGCAGATCTGTTCACTATATATTTCTTATCTTATACATCCGATTATTCGGAGATTACGAACGGGATAAGATCATTGTTCAGCCCCATTCATGAAAGGTATGAAGTCTTCGGCACAGCCGAAGACAGTCCCGTTCTTACTTGTTTTAATATGAACTTATAGTCACCGTAGTTATATGGATATTCACAGCACTATTAAGAGCTTAACATTTTAGATTGTATGATTTTAATTTTAAATATATATGTTCTGTATATACATATATATATTAAAAATTGGTAAAATTTTTAATTGCTCTTTTTGCTTTTTAGGCACTGCACTGCACTCACTGTATGTAAGTTATATTTATTATTTTTTACACACGACCGCTCGCGAACAGGCAATTAATATTTTCATTAAAAAAATAATTTGCAAGTTAGTTGTTTTTGAAATTTTAATTTGATTAAAATAGTTTTAAATTAGTTTTTATTTAATTTGTATTTGTTTTTTAATTGAGCACTCACTTGCACTTCACAGAGAATATTATTTAATTTAATTTGCACTGGGTCCCTGCTTCGGCGCCATGAAAATTTACTAATCTTTTTTAGCAAGAAATTAATAACTTTAAGTATTTTAGGGGAGCGCAAATAACTCCACACACTCATTAAACTGCTTAGAAAGTCACTTAAAATTGCCTGTCTCCGTATTAAAGAAAACTCCGCTGTCGCCGATTACTAACAAACTGCAACTTTTAATCTTCAATTTCTTTATTTTATCATATTTTTCTTAACTATTAATTTTCAGTTACCTAGCATAAAATTTCCAATGTTCCAATAAGGTACGTAAGAACAATTGATGTGCCCATGTCCATATGTGTGTGTATATGCCTATGTACGAAAGAGCGCGGAGATGCGCCATAAAAAGCATATACACACCGCATGCACATAGGTACAATTGTTACTAAGTAAGCATGCAATTTACGTACATAAGAATTTTAGGTGAGTTGAAATTTAAGACATAAGGGTGTTCGAAAATAATTCAAGTTTAATGTAGGTAGTAAATTGTAAATATCAATTGCAAAGATAACAGGTTAAAGCTACATATTTAAAGGTAAGTTAAAAAGGTAAGTATTAAATTTTAAGACTTAAGGTAAGTATTTATGAATTATATATAGGTACACTAGCGGGACCCCGGTGTGCTTCGCTACACCAATAGAAATATTGGAAAAAGAATAAAATATCATAGAATTTTTTAAATCTTTATTTCAATTCTTAATCCAAAATATTTGGATACACTACATTTTTCTTTTTTCCATCTGGGATATGAATAAACAAACAATTTGGAATGCCTACTCTGGAACAGGCAACGTATAGCTGTCCGTGCTAAAAGCACGGTTCTTCCAAATTCAATCCGCATACTCGAAGCGTTTGTTGTTGTTGTTATGTTATGGTCCATTTGGGAGATTCACCCTTGAAACGTACTAGTTGGCTAGTGATAGGTGAAAAGGTCAGGATTCACCTCACTCATATCTGCCTGGGGTGGTTAAAACGATTTTTTTTCTTTCATACTAGTGGCATCGCCAAAACTTCCCATGACATTGACAATTTTTCAATATCACATGGTTCAAATGTCTAGGTGGCTCTTCTCATCAGCTGACTTGGGTTCCTGTCATTGTGTGGCATAGAGATTGTCAAACGGAGATGGCAAGCGCAAAATGTAACCAACACATTGTCAACTATTTACTGCGTGGTGATCAATGTTAGCGCATAATTTTCCAACAACATAAAATACTTGCAAGTTGTATGCATTCTCTACATTCTTTCCGCCAAACATCAGCACGAAAATACTGACAGTCTGAACACGGTATGTGTTAACGCTGTAAAGATGAGTCAACCAGATTGGTGAACCAGTCGATAATAGCCGACACAGTTAGATAACTGCGTTTTTCCATACCTATAATGGAATGTACTTTTTTCTTGCTAACGGCATGACTGCGTGGTGGAGATTTTTTGAAAGATCATTAAGTGGATGGCCCGCATCGGCGTGAGTTGGTTTTTTTTTTGAAAGAAGAAAAAGTGAACGTGGTCGCCCCTTGTGGTCGCAGAAAAGAAAACGTTTTAAAAAGGAATTTTATATAAAACAATAGAGTAACTCGTGCAAAAGTCTCGGCAGGAAATTGTCTAGTAAAAAAAAACAAAGTATGGGTTGCAGTAACACAGATTACCAAGATTGGTGCGTGCTTTCATCTTATTTGAGTAGCCTTCCGTTGCTGCACCTCTACAGATTTTTCCAATTTTCTTTACATTGGAGTGTATGTGTGTCGCGCTTGGAAAAACGGCAGTTTGATTGCTTTCGTTCACCGAAAATCGAAGTGCCGCCGCCGCTTGCAGGTTCTAGGCAAGAAGAAATTTCGTTAAATCCAATAAAGGTGTGCATATACACAATAAAGGCATTTTGGTAAAAGAAAAACCCACAGCTGGAAAAAATAGCTGATACATCAGAGAATCCATAGCTGAAATGCAAGTGGGAAATTGTGCTATGAAAGCTATTTAAGTGTGAATAAGTGCGCTCCATTGTGCACAGCTCGTTAAGCAGCTGCATCGGGAACACAGGCCTGCTGCAACAGCACCAGCTACAACAACATCAGCAGGGCCATAAAAACAGGAACCACATCTAATGGGTGAGTCCGTTCCAACCCCTAGCTCCATGAGGAACTTGGGGTCGCCATAGCCTCGGCTGTCAATGAAACATGATTCGCCACGGGTAGATGAGGTTAATAGTTGGGTTGGAGAAGCTACATATTGCACTGGCAACCCCTTGAGAGGGTTGCGAACACAACCCCTTGAAATTGGATTCACCCAATTGAGACATGCCTTTGGTGTTTGATAAATGCTTTGCGCTGACTTTTATCTACTTCAATTTTTACATGGCGATAACTACATTCTTACAGACTATTTAAAAATAGAAAACAATTCAAGCTTAAACTTATATAAGCTGTTATTAAAATTAATAACGCTACTGAATCTATTTGCTATGTAGATGTATAGTCCTAGTTATAGGTTCATTCATACCATAATTCGTTTTATGAGTTATTTCGATAAATAACACAGGCCGACAAAGTTCAACCATTATTCAGACCCAGAAACCAGACTATATATTTCCGAGGGTTGATGATGCGCTGAATCCAAATCTGGCCTTGCTCTATCAGCTCTGGTTTTTGAGATATCCTAACCTAGAAGTGCAAAAAACACGCCCATATTTGAGGTTCTGTAGCCTAGCAGATGTTATCTATCTCAGAGAAAAAAAAAATGGTTGAACAAATTCAAAGCCATTTGAAAAAATAAGACTTGTATGCAAAGATGTCATCCTTTAATTTTGGTGAAAGAAAACATCTTCAAGGCGTTATGTAGCCTCAAATATGGGCAAAAACGGTGTTTTAGCACTTTTAGGTTAGGATATCTCGAAAACCAGAGCTGATAGAGCAATATTGAGGCCAGATTTCGATTCATCGCATCAAAATCCTTCGAAAATAAATAGTCCGTTTCCTGAGTCTGAGATGCTGGCAGCCTCTGTAATCTATTATTCCGAAGATCACGCAGTGGAATATATGGAATGAACCAATTAGATAAATCAGAGCAATTCATGCTAAAGTTTATTACATTATAGGCAAGCATGAGTGAGATAAAAGTTCTTCTGTCATGTAAAGCCTGAAGTCCAAGGAATTTGTGCCTGCTTGTATGTGATGGGAGGCCGTCTGGCCAGTGAAGCATAAGTAATGCAATATTTGTAAAAATTTTTGAACACCCTCAATTTTATAGGAGTTAGATTCATAGAAAGGATTCCTTAAGGTCAAGAAAGGAAAGAATTATTATTGAGTAATATTGAACACCACTCCTGACCAGGGATATATAAAGTGCCTTCAACGTCATAGGGTCCTTAAGGTCACTGGTGTTACGTCTAGTGAACCCAACCATTGCAACAAATTTTGAAACAATGAAGTCAATGTGATTAGAAAAAGAGAGTTTGGAGTCAAAAATTACACCAAAGTGCTTACTCCCTTGACAACGATTAAGAGATTTAGCATTTAGTTTGTAGATAAAGTATGTGGCAGTTGTTTTTTTGGAATAAGACACACATATCATTTGTTTGAATTAAAAATAAATTATTGTCTACGCACCATCCGACAAAAGAGCCCAGATCAGAACCGTTAGAAATAGTTTGACAAATAAATAGTATTTTTTGTCCAATATAAAGTTTTAGTGTTATATTTTAATCATTAAAGGGGAGGAGTGATGGGAAAACATATTGAGTAAAAAGTGCTAAGTCAGGAGAAAAAATTTGTTTTGAGTGAGGAAATTGTGCTAAGTCATAAAATAGCTGCTGGGTTGGCATACATGATTTTTATTTATCTTTTTCAAAGCTTCTACACTCAAAAGCATTGCAATTAAGGTATCCTCATTCACAGTTTTGAAAAAAGATGGGTATTTCAAAAATTATTCAGTTTTTTTCGTCTCCTGTAAAATTTCAAAAGTTGACTTAGCACATTTTCACATTAAGCTAACGATATGTATACAATGACACATACATACATGCATATATACTTATATTGAATATAGATATATATAAGCAAATACATACATAGAAATACACATATTTATACAATGACATATACATACAAATTATCGTCCTCCTACTTTAGGAGGGTTTTTAAAAAATAATAAGAATTTTGTATGGTTAGTTACAGAATGTAATTTTGACACCAAACTCAGACTCCAAACTGCCTTTATTTTCCACAATTGCTCTTATTTATAACTTAATTTAATATTTACAATATAAGCGTTGCATCGGATTTGCCCTTGAAAACCGATGCGTGAGAAATGGAATGTTTATTCAATGAAATGCCAGTGGCTTGAGAAATATAATATTTGTTTAGTCTGCTTACTGAAATCCCAGTAGCTTGAGAAATATAATATTTGTTTAGTCTGCTTACTGAAATGTCAGTGGCTTGTGATATATAATATTTGTTTAGTCTGCTTACTGAAATGCCAGTGGCTTGAGAAATGGAATATTTGTTTATGATTGCCATAAGGGCACTGTGGGAAGTGTACTGTTAACTCCCCCCTTTCTTTAAGAGAATCGCCTCGATTCTGTAATTTTTTTTGTAAGTTGATTAATTTTAACGGTTAATTCATTAGAAATTTCCTCTTGTTTTATTGACTGTCTATTTGTTTTCCATCTCTCAACCACTTTGTTGATCTTAAAAATATATATATTATAATTATAATACATGTTAATACAATGACAATCCAATATACAGGATGTGATTGTATTTTAATTCTTACATAGTTGATCAAATTAATGTTTACAAATTTCAAATTATAATCTTTTGACTCAATGTAATCTACAATTTCAAAATTACTTACTTTACTATTCCTGACATACTGCCATATTTTTGAATCTATATTTTCATATGTAACATTATCAATATTTGTTTGATTTTCAAATGTAACTAAATAAATTCCATCTACTTCCTGATTATTGATAATATGCTTCCCTGAAACTAATATAGCACCTTGTTTTATTTCATCTTTTTGTTTATTGCCTTCTTTAATTTTTTTAAATTTAGCTTTATTTCCAGTTAAAATATCTGACAAGCAACTATTTGTATTATTAATTTTACAATAGGTAGTTATCAATTCTTTTATACCATTTTCAACATTAACGTATTTGTCGTTACATTTTGCAATTTCTTTTGCAATTAATAGCTTACCATCTATTTGGGCAATTGGCCTTACTTCAAACAATTAACAATCAAATATAATTTTTGGATATTTTATGAAAATAACTATTACATCGTCATTTTGCAATATTTTAAAAGTAGATACGTCTATTATATCTGATAAAGACATTCGTCCGTGCTAATTTTCGGTTATCTTCTCTATTTCATCAAAATGTAAAATTACTGGATTTAAAATTCCTACTTTTGCCATTGCTATAGTATTAACGAGATTTTGTAATTCCGACATTAAAAATTCATTTCTTCGTTTTACAAGTAATTTAACATATTCATCTCCGTTTAAGCTTCTTACTGTTTCAGTTAATTTATAAATTTCTTTAAAAATTTCCGAGTTTGTAGTGTACTGTTTATTATTATTATCCGTTAACGCGTTCAATTTGTTATTTACTAACACCAAATCAACATGGTCTGGTGATCCCACTATCCATTTCCATATTGTCCCTAATTCATTAATGCCCCTTTTATTTCTGCCACTCTTTCTTTGTAGTTGCCCCAATAAGGTTTCTATTAAACCAGTTTCAAATTCTATGTCTGAGTTCTTAATATCTGGTGATTCAGACGTTTCCTCTAAATTATTGTATCTGAATTTTTTGTTGTACAATTTTTTATCTGCCATTATGAGATTTTCAAAACAAGTCAAATTGGTTATGTGAAAAATTGTTCCAAAGCTGCGGTATAAAGCAACATCACCATCTTCTATTAGTACATAATCCTCCCGTGTATAGTCTACTATGTCTGATATCGCTAGAGCAATTAGTGATACAATTATTACTGGTATCATCTAAAAATGTAAACTCTCTCAACCTGTCCATTTGTAGTACTGTGATTTGGGTTACAAAAATAAACCTCAATATGAAGTCTCTCCATCAAGGTTTTAAATTGCACAGTAGTAAATCCTGGTTCATTATCTAGTGTTATCATCTTTACATTAGGGAAACCCTAATATCTCCAATACTTTATCTTCCAACTCAGTCTTATCCTCAATTCGTTTAATAATCAAAAACTTTGAATAGGCGTCAATACATGTAATAAATTTCAAAGACTGAGCATAAAATATATCCATATGAATCTGTATTCCTTCCTCATCAGGTACAGGAGCTCTCCAATCGGTATTTTCTTCGGGTGCCTATCATATTTATTTCCATTACAAATATCGCAGCTTCTAATATACTCTCTGAATTGCTTATGCATTTCAGGCCAATAGTACATCTTACAAATTTGCTTTATATTTTCTTCAAAACTTCTGTGTGCTCTGTTATGTGTTTGTTCTATTATCGCACCTTGGTCCTCCCTGTATGTTACATCTATAGGAAAATTCCTGGCATACAAAAACTTATTTGTAAACGTTTCCTTTAACTTAGTTTTAATCTCATAGAGATCTTCTGATGTACAGTGAATTGCAGTCACAAGACTGGGTTGTATAATCGTATTCAATAAGATGTCTTGTCCTACCAAAGTTTATTACTGACTGATGTATGGTAAAACGTCCTTTACTCAACAATATTTGCTGTTTAAACTGATTCAACGGTTTTTCTGTCTCCGGAATTTCCACATTATCTAAGCTTTCCGCAGAATTCTGCGTAGTACGATCCGATGAGTCATCAGATAAAAAATAAAAATAAATGTAAGGCGCGATAACCTCCGAAGAGATCTAAGGCCGAGCTTCTCTTCCAATTTGCGTCGTGCTCCTCTTGATTTTTCCCTACAAATTGGCCGGACGGGACCTACATGTTTTATGCCGACTCCGAACGGCATCTGCAAGGCAGATGAGTTTTCACTGAGAGCTTTTCATGGCAGGAATACAATCGGAGCGCTTGCCAGACACTGCCGAGGGGCGACCCCGCTTAGAAAAATTTCTTCTAATTGAAAAATCTTATTTCTAAAATTTTGATGTTGCTTTGCCCGGGAGTTGAACCCAGGGCATACGGTGTGATAGGCGGAGCACGCTACCATCACACCACGGTGGCCGCCAACTAGACAACGAATCCGCTACTATATTCACTTTACCTGGCTTATAAATTATTTTTGAAGCATATTCCTCGATTATAGTGTGCCATCTTTTCATTTTAACATTAGGGTTTCTTGGAAAAACCGAAAAAGATAATGGCTGATGATCTGTGTGAATCTCCAGATCTGATACCCCATAAAGGTAATTTCTTAAAGTTTTTAATGCCCAAACTATGGCATAAAGCTCCTTTTCGTTTGTCGCATAATTTCTTTCTGTCGAATTTAATGTTTTCGATATAAAAGTAATGGGCTTTCCTTCCTGACTTAATACTCCTCCCAATGCGTCATTTGAGGCATCTGTTGCCAATATAATTTTTTTTGTAAAATCCGGCTGAGTTAGTTCGACTTGGTTTGCAAGTAATTTCTTTAATCTTTCAAAAGCCATAATTGCGTCTTGTTCTAATCTAACCTCAATTTTTTTAGACATGTGCTGTGACACATGTCCATTTTTCCCTGATTCGTCAATGGTTTCGCTATCGCTTCATAATCTTTAATAAATTTTCTATAATAACCTGTCATCCCCAGAAAACTACGAAGTTGTCTCACTGTTTTAGGTAATGGATATTTCGAAATCGCTTCAATCTTTTCCGGATCGGTTTTAATAATATTGTTAGCTACAATTTACCCCAAAAATTCTACTTGCTTTCTGTAAAATTTCGATTTTTCCAATGAAATTTTCATATTTGCTTTCTTCAACGTATCAACAACCGTTTTTAAATGCCCCGTGTGCTCCGTAAATGTTTTGGAAAACACAATGATATCATCTATATATACGTGACAAAATTTGCCAATGTAATCCCTAAGGACGTTATCCATAGCTCTTTGAAAAATACTAGGTGCGTTTTTCAGTCCTAAAGGCATTCTTAGAAATTCATACTTGCCGTTATTAACTGAAAATGCTGTCTTTTCCACATCACTATCCTTCATCAAAATTTGATGAAATCCCGACTCAAGGTCAATTGTAGAAAGGTATTTAAAACCCCCAAATTAGACAGTATGACATTGCTGTCTGGAATTGGATATTTATCCGAAACTGCTACTTCATTTAATTTTTTGAAGTCCACAACCATCCTCAACTTTTGTGTACCATCTTCATTTATGCCTTTTTTGGTACAACCCAGATGGGTGAATTGTATGGGCTTTTACTTGGACGAACCACACCATCTTGTAACAAACCCCTGATTTCCTCATTAACAAAGCTATTTGCACCTAGCGGATATTGATACTGCTTACTCCAAACCGGAGTATTAGTCGTAGTACGAATCTCCGCTCTAACATCTGTCCTAAACGGTAAATTCATATCTATTCCAGAATGAATTTTCTTAATTTCCGCTATTATTTCCTTTTCCATTTCCATAACAATAAATTTATTTGACCCTTTCCTACTACAAGGTTTGTAATTATCTTCTGCATTGCCGGAACATACATCGGCTTGTGCTTCAAAGGATTCTTCCTCCAAAGTAATTGTATTCAACGCTACCTTTTCACGATTTATCTTGTCGGATAATTCAACGACTGGCTTTCCAGGATCTTCTCCCGAATTTTTTGTATTCAAATTATTTTTATTAACGTGTTTTATTTTAAAACTTGCCGGAATTCCCTTCGGCTGGCGTCTCAGGATTTCTTTGTCCCGAGTGTTTTCCTTTTTATCTTCCTTTCTTTTGCCGGTATTACCATCGGCTGGCACTTTAGAAGTCCTTGCTCCCAAAGTAATATCATTTTCTAAATTTTCCTGTCGCTCGGATTCACTTCCCAAGCTAAATATTTCTTCTTCTTTATCGTTATTTATTATCAACCTATTCTTTTCAAGATTAATTACCGCTTTTATATCTCTCAAGAACTTATATCCGATTAGCAAATCTGCTTCTAAATTTTCAATTTCATAAAAAACTTGCTTTTTACCGAACAAAGTTATAAAATTATAGTAACGTATTATTGAATAGCCGTTAATTGTTTTAACTCTTTTTTGTATAGCCAGTTCATTTCTATTCTTGTAAATACCTGAATTTATATAACAGCTAGTGTGTCAACTAAGATTTTAAAATTTTTACCTATTGCCCTGTCATACAAAAAAATGAATGGCAAAGCTAATTTTGGTCTAAAAAAGGATCCTCATTTATATTATTAACACGCAATGCCTTATTGGGTGTTTGCACGGTCTGCTGCGTGCTTGCATGTGGTCTTTTTTCTATATTACCACTTTGTACCCTGATGCTGCAATCAACATCCATTGGGGTCGGTCGTGGTTGCACCCTTTCAATTCTTTGGTCGAAATTTCTTTGAGGCTGTTCTTGTGCAAATCTCAGATTATTATTGAAGTTTCTTCTATGGTTATAATTATTTTGTCCATTATTTGCTGAAGGCGAAAAATGGGTCGGTCTACCGAACTGTAAAGCAAAATTTGCTCCCATATTGTTAGACTCCAATTCTTGGGCCTTTGCCAAGGCGTTCGGCAGATCACTTGGCGACAATGAAAACGGGATATTTGATAAATTCCCATTCAGTCCGGTTATAAATATGCGTAAAGCATCTCGCCTATTCTTGGCATTAAGTTCCCTAGTGACTGAACTGTCAGTACCGTAGGTCATGATCGTTTTATTTATCAACAACGTTAATTTCTCGTTAACCCTATTATAATAATCTATTATTGAATTAGAGCCTTGTCTCAAAATGCTCATCTCTTGTTCAATAATGTGGGCTGGCCTCTTGTCGGCGTATGCGAAATCTAATAGTGCCAAAATGGCATCAAAATTTAGCACTGTCCCATGATTTGATAGCAAATCATTGGCTTCCTGGGTGATTTTATTTCTTAATATCGTTAGTGCAGCGAAATACTTACGGCTGCCTCTAACGTATAAACTCATTGTGTTATTAGCGGATTCCCTCCAACTAACATATTTATTTTGCTTTCCCGTGAATTCGGGCAAAGACTTTATTATCTCTAAAGACTCCTCGCACTTTATTTGCTGGTTGATGATCTCAGGCTTGTACTCCGCAATGGTAGCTGCCTGAGTCATCTCCTCGATTTGCCTGCGCAATTCGGCTACCTCTAATTTTAATGAAGCGTTAGTCGCGGCTATAAACCTAGCCACTAGGGCCTCATTTTCACTTTCTAACGACATACATACTTCTAAATACTTGTATCAACAAATCCACACTTAAATATTTTTAGTAATTGTTTTTTAAATAGCGTAAGTACAAGAATGAATCTCTAGTCACTAAATAGCATAAAAATTAATCTTACTTCACTGCCGTACTGCTGCTCTCACTGGTCCTGTAACATCAAATTTATATACAGCTTCCTTTTTTTTCCTCTGTTCTTTTTGAATTGCTCATCTCCTCTCATTTAGGATAGGATAGCTTAGGTGGTAGCTGCCCTGATAAGGATAGCTCACTTGGACAACACGAAGGTCCGTTGTGATACCACATACACCAAAAATAACGGTGACTTAGATCTAGCTACTTAGAGAATCGTTGGGTAGCAACGATAAAGCTCCGAATGATACCGATCTCAACTTTGGATATATCCTCGGGAGATCCAAGTGAGTCGCGACCGAAGTACTTTCGCCTAGTTCTGGCAAAAGCTGGACAATCAAGCATAAAGTGATTTGGTGATTCCACCTCATCATCCTCCATACAGCTGCAGCAGGATGGAGTTTCCAGTACATTGAGACGTACCGCATGGATACCCATGGGACAGTGCCCCGTCAAAACCCCAATGACCATTGATAGGTGAGCCTTAGTGAACCCAATTATTTCAGCATACCTCCTGCCATCCACTTTTGGCCAGAAAGATCTTGCTACCCTGCAAGACGTGGTATCCGCCCAACGTTTGCTGAGCTGATTCGAGGCCCAGCTATGGAGGAGCAATCCACAGGTGGCCAGCGGGATCCCGAAATCCCTACAGCCATCTTCATCCGGTTCAGTTGTACCAATGCGGGCTAAGAGATCCGCTTGACAGTTACCCGGGATATCACTATGGCCCGGGACCCAGATAATCTTAATTGTAAAATAATTCGATGCAATCGCAAGCGAGGTCAGGCACTCCCAGACCACCCTCGATCGCACTGTAGCTGAGCTCAAGGCCTTGATAGCCGCTTGGCTATCAGAGTAGATGTTAAATTCCCTAACCGTGGTAGCACTGGATATCATTCCATCCACCGCATCCTTAATCGCAGCAATTTCCGCTTGGAATACACTGCAGTGATCAGCCAACTTAAACTTGCGGCTTAAATTTAGCTCTTGACAAAAGACCCCCCACCAACCTTTCCATCCAGCTTCGACCCATCCGTGAACAAGTTAACCAGTCCCATGCCCCAGATAATTCCACTTCCCCAATCCTCTCTCTCTGGAATAACTGGGGTGAAGGTTGTATAGGGAGCAGTTATCGGCATACAGTAGTCCGTTCTGTCCGGGATGAAGTCGAAACTGGTAAGAAGGCTAGAGTGTCCGCGGTCAGAAAGTCTATATCCCATATTACGAAGCCTGACCAACGACCTTGCCGCGGCCGCCTTTCCCGCAATATCTACTGGGTATATGTTCAGCATGACGTTCAGTGCCAAGGTAGGTGTTGTTCTGAGAGCGCCACTGATACCGATCAGCGCCGTCCGTTGCACTGACACTAACATTTTGGAGGTGCTCGCCGTGTCCAGTGCTTTCCACCAGACCAGCACCCATATAGCAGAATCGGTTTGACCACCATCTCATAAAGCCAGTGTACTATTCTTGGCGAGAGTCCCCATCTCTTTCCGATAGCTCCTGTGCAGCAGTACAAGGCAATGGCGGCCTTCCTGGCCCGATCTTCCACATTGGGTCTCCAGAACAGTTTCTTGTCCAAAACAATCCCCAAATATTTAACCCTATCAGAAAGTACCAACGGTACCCCTCCAATCGAGGGCGTTCTGAAATCGGGCATCTTATATCTCCTTGTGAAAAGGACCAATTCCGTTTTTCTCGGGTTGACCGCTAACCCACATGACTCAGCCCACCTAGCCACAGTATCCAGGTAGCCCTGCAGAACATCGCGCAGGGTGCCCAGAAATTTTCCTCTGACTAGGATAGCGAGGTCATCTGCATAAGCAACCACCCGACAACCATTGGCTTCCAGCTCCACAAGAAGCTCGTTGACTACCACAACCCAGAGGAGAGGAGATAGAACACCCCCCTGTGGCGTGCCCCTGCACACCTTCCTCTTAATTATGGCCCCACCCCACTCCGCTGCGACAATTCTGCCGCATAGAAGTTTGCTAATAAATTCAACCAGAGCCGCCTCGACTCCTAAACCCACCAGAGCTCTTTCGATTGCCCCCGGTAAGACATTGTTAAAAGCTCCCTCGATGTCTAAAAAGGCACCCAGAGCATACTCTTTGTGTTCTAGGGACCCCTCTATTTGCTTTACAATCGAATGGAGAGCCGTTTCCGTCGATCTGCCCTTGCAGTACGCATGCTGTGAAGCCGACAGTAACCCCCGAGGTATCCTTTCCCGTAGGTACAGGTCAATCAACCGCTCAAACGTCTTAAGAAGAAACGACGAGAGACTTATTGGCCTGAAATCCTTAGGTGATACATGAGAGCTTCTGCCGGCTTTCGGAATGAAAATAACCCTAACCGTGTGCCAAGAATTCGGGATATAGTTAAGCCTGAGGCAGTTAGTATATATATGGCCAACCAGCGGCAGGAAATCCCCAAAGACCTTTGAAGCTGCGCAGGAATGATTCCATCCGGGCCCGGAGACTTATAGGGCTTGAACGACCCTATATCCCAGGTTATTTGACTTTCCCGTATTGGAATGGCAGGAACTTCTGCATGGCCAACGACCGCCGACCATGCAGGCGAAGATCCCTGCGCAACTGGGACATCGGGAAAATGATTGTCCAGTAAAAGCCTTAGGGACTCCTCGCTACTCATCGACCAGTCCCCACCATCATCTCTCAGATACCCCATAGGAGCGGGGTTCCTAGAGAGTATTTTTCTAAATCTCGCGGATTCATTGCAGCCTTCTACGTTTTCGCAGAAGCTTCGCCATGCATCTCGCTTGGCTATCCTTATTTCATATTTATAAATCCCCAGACTCACCTTATAGAGCTCCCAGTCCGAGGGTAATTTACTCCTCCTGGCTCTGTTGAAGAGCCGCCGACTGGACGCTCTTAGGTCGTCAAGAGAATCCGACCACCAGGGCGGCTTGCCCTTCCCCCTGTAAGTTTTCAATGGGCAGGACAGCTGAAAGGCGCTATTGCTTGCCGAGGTGAAGTTTTCCACCAGAACGTCTATCTCAGATTCGGACAGGCCCGAACTAATGATAGGCACCGCAGGCAGTAGCTCTACCAGCTTCCTACAATACAAGTCCCAGTTAGTACTTTTAGGGTTCCTAAAAGATATTTTACCGGGACGTTCTTCGTTCACTGAGAACTGAATATATCGGTGATCAGAGAAGGAGTGCTCGTTGAGAACCCTCCATCCAGATATCCGACCTTCCAGTTCTCTACTAACCAGGGTGAGGTCCAGGACCTCCTCCCTTACCGCAGTAATAAAAGTCGGGTCATTCCCCCTATTACATATATAAAGTCCCTCATCTACAATAAAAGTAAATAAAGACTCACCTCTAGTGTTGGTATCCGAGCTTCCCCAAATGCTATGATGGGCATTAGCATCGGCACCGATGATCACGCCAACACCTCTCCGCCTTGCTTCAGCGGTGATTTCACCCAATATCGCAGGTGGTGGCCCCTCTACGTCCCCGTGGGGCATGTACGCTGAGACCACCCACATTTCATTACTTCCTCGCTCGAGGCAGACCGTGGTTACGCCAGCATTTCTGAAATTAGAGAGAATAAAAGCTTTAATCTCTTTTTTAACAAGCACACAGGATCTAGGCCTACTTACCTCCCCATGCACCAAGGTGTTGAATTTTCCAGTCCTTAATCCAGAAATCTTACTACCGTTACTACTGAGCCACGGCTCCTGGACAAGGACTATATCCACTCCGCCTTTTTCAAGGCAGAGCAACAAATTTGCGGAAGCCGCTTTAGAGTGCTGAAGATTGATTTGACGGATTTCCATCAAAAGCGCTCTTCTTCCGCACCCCATCCTTGGCGGATTCGTATTAGTATTGTCCATTCTAAAAAAGTCCCCCCTCAAAGCCGCTATCCGGAACCGATTGTGTAGTCGCCTTTTAACGGTATCGTGGTTATCTATGCTACGCAGGGAGGCCACGCGAGGGTTGACGCATTACCTTATGAGTAATGCGTTCAGAGCCAGACCGGGCGCGAAGCGGGAAAATCTTCAACCGCACCTACACCACCAACTTAACGGCGACGGTGCCGGAACGTACCTTGAGGCCCGCCACGGTTTAAACGGGACGTGGGCAGGTGCAGCATTAGCCTACCAGCCATTTCGGTAGAGTTTCACCCCGACCTACTAAAGTGGCAGAATACCGCACCTACCAGCCCAAAGTCATCAAGTCAAAATGTAAAGTGAAATCAAAGCCCTAAAACAGTCCAGTTCGTCACCGTTGTGTACCGATCTTGACTCTTAAAAAGTCCTCCCTCCTCTGAGCTCGGCACAATGACTCACGGGGTGCGGGTTTTATCGAGTTGTCCTCTCTAGATCCGCCATTATCAGTAAAAGCAGGGGCACCTCGTGCAGGACGTGATAACTAATCACGCGTGACATTCGTCACTATGGCCGGTCTAAGACTGATATCAGTCCCTGATCCAGAGCCTGAAACCACTTATGATATCCAAGCCAAGTATCTTAGCCCCATCTCCTCTCATTTACTTCTTCCTCTTATTTAACGTTATGGTTGTATGTCTGTTTTGTTGTTGTTGTGATACGAGCAATTCAAGAATTATATTTTTAAATTTGTTTTTCTTTTTGCACACTTTATTAAATTTATTTCTCCATGGACTTATTTTGCTGTTAGCTGCTCACTTCACATTAAATGATTTAAGTATTCGAACATCGATTGAAGCTGTTTACTATTGTCAATGTTTTTTCAAACCACTTGTATGAATTCACAATGGTAGTTAGTTAAAGTTTTGAAAACAATTTTTTGTTGTTTTACTTTTGTGTTTTCTTGTTCTTTCTCGTCCAGTGACGATTCTTATTTAAAAAATTTTGTTGTTTAAACTTTGTGTTTTTTTGTTCTTTCTCATCCAGGGACGATACTTATTTAAAAAATTTTGTTGTTTAACTTTTGGCTTTTTTGTTCTTTCTCGTTCTTTGACGATACTTATTTAAAAAACCTTGTTGTTTAACTTTTGTGTTTTTTTGTTTTTTCTCGTCCTTTGACGATACTTATTTTTTACAACGCGTGCCCCACACGCCGGCCGCCAATTATCGTCTTCCTACTTTAGGAGGGGTTTTTAAAAAAGAATAAGAATTTTGTATGGTTAGTTACAGAATGTAACATTGACACCAAACTCAGAATCCAAACTGCCTTTATTTTCCACAATTGCTCTTATTTATAACTTAATTTAATATTTACAATATAAGCGTAGCATCGGATTTGCCCTTGAAAACCGATGCGTGAGAAATGGAATGTTTATTCAATGAAATGCCAGTGGCTTGAGAAATGTAATATTTGTTTAGTCTGCTTACTGAAATGCCAGTGGCTTGAGTAATATAATCTTTGTATAGTCTGCTTACTGAAATGTCAGTGGCTTGAGATATATAATATTTGTTTAGTCTGCTTACTTAAATGCCAGTGGCTTGAGAAATGGATTATTTGTTTATGATTGCCATAAGGGAACTGTGGGAAGTATACTGTTAACTGACATGTATATATCGTTAGCTTAGTGTGAAAATGTGCTTTTTACGAATTTTACAGGAGACGAAAAAAACTGAATAACCTTGTTAGGTTTTTTGCGATCAGTTCAATAATTTTTATTTTTTATGATTTGTAGGCTAGTCTGATCTAATTTATGCTTGTGCAAATAAAACGATTAATTCACCTTACGCCCGACGTTTCGCTGAATATTTCAGCATCCTCAGGGGCAACACTATTTATTTCCAAAATAAATAAACAAACAAAAAATATTTTATGTTGAAAAGCACATACATATAAATTAACACAGTAGTTTTAAAGTAATCAAAATTTCTACACTTACAACAATATCGGACAATATTAACATTTACTTATCAGTACCACCTTGTGTGGTAGTCTTGTCATAACTAATTTGTTTTTTGTTTAGACAAAGCATGTATGCTGCGGCAATATTATCGCTATCTTCCTTCTTGTTCATGGTCCTTTCTCTGTTTTGTAAAATGTGCAAGCTTTCCAAGGTATATCTCGTCATTTCTCTTTTCTCCTTATCAATAATTGTCGTGTTGGTAAAATCTGCTGTATGGCCGTTGCTAATCCTATGTTGTGGTAGGGCTGTAGTGGGTTTTTGTTTTTTTATGTCTGCTTCGTGTTCGGCAATGCGAATACCTAGTGCGTGCTTTATCGCATTGCTGGTTTTATTTTCCCATGCATTCAATTTTATATATGACGTTGTTTTGTTGTTGCTTGTCTATTGGAGATTTTGTTCTTGTGTATATTTCGGATAATGTATTGTTGGACCTGTAGGCTAGTGTGATATTTTGTTGTTCGAGTATATTGTTATAGATGCTTGCACTTAATTTCGGTATGTTTGTCACACTGTAGTATTTCTTTTTATCTGTTGTTACTGTGTTAGAAGGTATGTTGTGTTGGTTGCTGTTTTTAATGGTTTCCTGGTTGATTAATTCGTGTATAAGGTGGTCGGGGTAGTTATTATTTTTCAATATTGCGTGTATCTTTTCTAAATTAGCGTCATGGAAATCTCGGTGGCTTAGCGTTAGTATTTTGTGTATAAGATTCTTCGCTGTATTAATTTTGTACTTGGTCGGTTGGGACGAAAAGAAATTGATCAGGCGACCAGAGGATGTTGGCTTAGAGTACCAATTTAATTTGATTTTGTTGTTATCTCTGTATATGCGAACATCGAGGAAAGGGATGCTCGCGTTCTCCTCCATTTCCATGGTGAACTGGAGTTTGTGGTGGTAATTGTTAAGAATCTCTAGAATTTTATTCGCGTCTTTGCGTTTTGCTATTGCAAAAACGTCGTCTACATATTTGGTCAAGAATTTTATATCAATATTGTGTTGTTGTTTAAGCTCCGAGATGGTGTAGTCAAAAAGGTCCTCCATAATAATATCGGCGATTGTAGGTGAAAGTGGGTTTCCCATTGGCATTCCAAAAGTCTGAGTGTATATTTTGTTATTGCACATAAAGTAATTATTCTCTCTGAGACAAAAATCTAGAATTTGTTGGAACTTGGCTTTATTAATCTCGGTTTTATTTTGTATTTGCTCCCATTTTCTCATTATAATTTTAGTTGCTAACATTGTAGGTATATTCGTAACCAAGGACACAAAATCAAAGGAAACTAAAACATCTTCGTCACACACATTAATATTATTCAATTGGGCTTTCAATATGAACGCATTTTCCACATTATATTCTTCTGAAATAAGAGGTTTAAGTATTTGTCCAACGAATTTTGACAGGTTATAACAGGGTACAATAATTGATGAAGCAATAGGGCGTAAAGGTATCTGTAGCTTATGGATTTTTGGTAGCCCATATAGCCTCGGCGCTGCTGCGGCCTTGCAAGTTAATTGCTGTTTCTCTTTCTTACTTATTTGTTTTGTTTTGTAAAGTTCCTCTACTATTTTGTTGTTTTTTCTTTGTAGCGTACTAGTTGCATCTGTTCTAATAGATTTATATGTATTCTTATCCTCTAATAATTCGTTCATTTTATCTGTGTACTGAGATTTGTACATTGCTACTGTCTTACTTCCCTTGTCCGCATCTGTTATAACAATGTTAGTGTGAGCTTTAAGGAACGCTTTCGTTTGATTAAACGCCGCAAGTATGAATTTTTCGGCCAAATTGTGTTTAATGTTGCTTTTGAAAAGTAGTATACTATTGCTCACCTTGGTTCGCGCTATATCTTTAATCTTTTCGTCTTTTATGCCCATGATTACTTGTTCCATTTCCGCTATAATACGTATTGGCGAGAAACTTTTGCTTGTTGTTGGTACAGCGAACTTTTTTCCGAGCGAAAGTAGCCACCTTACCTCCTCATTACGTTGGTTTTATTCACGAACCAGTTGTTGTTCTTGCCTATTCCAAGTTTTCTCATCTGATCTTGTTTGAGTCTCTCTAGTTTCGTATTGTGTGTCGATGCTGTTTCTTTTGCAGTCTTGTGACATTGTATGTGCTGTTTACTTATGAAAGCCTCATACTCTAAGGGACTTAAATTTGTTTTTAGCCGTTGTTGTGCATTGCGCAGTAGATATTTCGTTATTTTATGTTGATATTTGTTTGTGTTATGTCAATATTAAGTGCTTTTGTTAAAAATTAACGTTTACAATGTTCCATTTGTTTCCTAATTTTTTCCGATGTTGTGCTAATTGTTACCTTCTTCATTGAGTTCGTGCGATAGTTAGGTATGAGCCCGTACTGCTTGCAACGCAGGAGAAATTTCAGCTGTTCCGTCTGTTTTGCCAATTTATGTTTTTGTTTGCTGTTGTGTTTTAATGTAATGCATGTATCTTCTCCGTGTTTGAACTTAATATGTTTGTAGAAGTCTTTCATTTTGAACCAATTTTGTTGTTTTGTTTTTCAGAATAAAAGTAATAGTGTGCGGTAAATCGGCAGGTCTTCCGAAATTAAATCTTGTTGGGTTTTTAGCGATCAGTTCAATAATTTAAATACCTAACTATCGCACGAACTCAATGAAGAAGGTAACAATTAGCACAACATCAGAAAAAATTAGGAAACAAATGGAACATTGTAAAAGTTTATTTCTAACAAAAGCACTTAATATTGACATAACACAAACAAATATCAACATAAAAGTAACGAAAGATCTACTACGCAATGCACAACAACGGCTAAAAACAAATTTAAGTCCCTTAGAGTATGAGACTTTCATAAGTAAACAGCACATACAATGTCACAAGACTGCAAAAGAAACAGCATCGACACACAATACGAAACTGGAGAGACTCAAACAAGATCAGATGAAAAAACTTGGAATAGGCAAAAACAACAACTGGTTCGTGAATAAAACCAACGTAAGTTTTCCTGAGGAGGTAAGGTGGCTAGGAACCAGGAAACCATGAAAAACAGCAACCAACACAACATACCTTCTAACACAGTAACAACTGATAAAAAGAAATACTACAGTGTGACATACATACCGAAATTAAGTGCAAGCATCGATCACAATATACTCGAACAACAAAACATCACACTAGCCTACAGATCCAACAATACATTATCCAAAATATACAGAAGAACAAAATCTCCAATAGACAAGCAACAACAAAACAACGTCATACATAAAATTGAATGCATGGGAAAAGAAAACCAGCAATGCGATAAAGCATACATTGGGACGACAAAGCGCATACTAGGTATTCGCATTGCCGAACACGAAGCAGACATAAAAAAACAAAAACCCACTACAGCCCTATCACAACATATGATTAGCAACGGCCATACAGCAGATTTTACCAACACGACAGTTATTGATAAGGAGAAAAGAGAAATGACGAGATATACCTTGGAAAGCTTGCACATTTTACAAAACAGAGAAAGGACCATGAACAAGAAGGAAGATAGCGATAATATTGCCGCAGCATACATGCTTTGTCTAAACAAAAAACAAATTAGTTATGACAAGACTACCACACAAGGTGGTACTGATAAGTAAATGTTAATATTGTCCGATATTGTTGTAAGTGTAGAATTTTTGTTTACTTTAAAACTACTGTGTTAATTTATATTTATGTGCTTTTCAACATAAAATATTTTTTGTTTGTTTATTTAATTTGGAAATAAATAGTGTTGCCCCTGAGGATGCTGAAATATTCAGCGAAACGTCGGGCGTAAGGTGAATTAATCGTTTTATTTGCACCAGCATTAATTAGATCAGGCTGATCGCAAAAAACCCAACAAGATTTAATTTCGGAAGGCCTGCCGATTTACTGCACACTGTTATTTTTATTCTGAAAAACAAAACCACAACATTGGTTCAAAATGAAAGACTTCTACAAACATATGAAGTTCAAACACGGAGAAGATACATGCATTACATTAAAACACTACAGCAAACAAAAACATAAATTGGCAAAACAGACGGAACAGCTGAAATTTCTCCTGCGTTGCAAGCAGTACGGGGTCATACCTAACTATCGCACGAACTCAATGAAGAAGGTAACAATTAGCACAACATCAGAAAAAATTAGGAAACAAATGGAACATTGTAAACGTTTTTTTCTAACAAAAGCACTTAATATTGACATAACACAAACAAATATCAACATAAAAGTAACGAAAGATCTACTACGAAATGCACAACAACAGCTAAAAACAAATTTAAGTCCTTTAGAGTATGAGGCTTTCATAAGTAAACAGCACATACAATGTCACAAGACTGCAAAAGAAACAGCATCGACACACAATACGAAACTAGAGAGACTCAAACAAGATCAGATGAGAAAACTTGGAATAGGCAAGAACAACAACTGGTTCGTGAATAAAACCAACGTAATGAGGAGGTAAGGTGGCTACTTTCGCTCGGAAGAAGTTCGCTGTACCAACAACAAGTAAAAGTTTCTCGCCAATACGTATTATAGCGGAAATGGAACAAGTAATCATGGGCATAAAAGACGAAAAGGTTAAAGATATAGCGCGAAACAAGGTGAGCAATAGTATACTACTTTTCAAACGCAACATTAAACACAATTCGGCCGAAAAATTCATACTTGCGGCGTTTAATCAAACGAAAGCGTTCCTTAAAGCTCACACTAACATTGTTATAACAGATGCGGACAAAGGAAGTAAGACTGTAGCAATGTACAAATCTCAGTGCACAGATAAAATGAACGAATTATTAGAGGATAAGAATACATATAAATCTATTAGAACAGATGCAACTAGTACGCTACAAAGAAAAAACAACAAAATAGTAGAGGAACTTTACAAAACAAAACAAATAAATAAGAAAGAGAAACAGCAATTAACTTGCACGGCCGCAGCAGCGCCGAGGCTATATGGGCTACCAAAAATCCATAAGCCACAGATACCTTTACGCCCTATTGCTTCATCAATTATGGTACCCTGTTATAACCTGTCAAAATTTGTTGGACAAATACTTGAACCTCTTATTTCAGAAGAATATAATGTAGAAAATGCGTTCATATTGAAAGACCGATTGAATAATATTAATGTGTGTGACGAAGATGTTTTAGTTTCCTTTGATGTTGTGTCTTTGTTTACGAATATACCTACAATGTTAGCAACTAAAATTATAATGAGAAAATGAGTGCAAATACAAAAAAAAACTGAGATTAATAAAGCCAAGTTCCAACAAATTCCAGATTTTTGTCTCAGAGAGAATAATTACTTTATGTGCAATAACAAAATATACACTCAGACTTTTGGAATGCGAATGGGAAACCCACTTTCACCTACAATCGCCGATATTATTATGGACCACCTTTTTGACTACACCATCTCGGAGCTTAAATAACAACACAATATTGATATAAAATTCTTGACCAAATATGTAGACGACGTTTTTGCAATAGCAAAACGCAATGACGCGAATAAAATTCTAGAGATTCTTAACAATTACCACCACAAACTCCAGTTCACCATGGAAATGGAGGAGAACGCGAGCATCCCTTTCCTCGATGTTCGCATATACAGAGATAACAACAAAATCAAATTAAATTGGTACTCTAAGCCAACATCCTCTGGTCGCCTGATCAATTTCTTTTCGTCCCAACCGACCAAGTACAAAATTAATACAGCGAAGAATCTTATACACAAAATACAAACGCTAAGCCACCGAGATTTCCATGACGCTAATTTAGAAAAGATACACGCAATATTGAAAAATAATAACTACCCCGACCACCTTATACACGAATTAATCAACAAGGAAACCATGAAAAACAGCAACCAACCCAACATACCTTCTAACACAGTAACAACAGATAAAAAGAAATACTACAGTGTGACATACATACCGAAATTAAGTGCAAGCATCGATCACAATATACTTGAACAACAAAATATCACACTAGCCTACAGGTCCAACAATACATTATCCGAAATATACACAAGAACAAAATCTCCAATAGACAAGCAACAACAAAACAACGTCATATATAAAATTGAATGCATGGGAAAATAAAACCAGCAATGCGATAAAGCATACATTGGGACGACCAAGCGCGCACTAGGTATTCGCATTGCCGAACACGAAGCAGACATAAAAAAACAAAAACCCACTACAGCCCTATCACAACATATGATTAGCAACGGTCATACAGCAGATTTTACCAACACGACAATTATTGATAAGGAGAAAAGAGAAATGACGAGATATACCTTGGAAGGCTTGCACCTTTTACAAAACAGAGAAAGGACCACGAACAAGAAGGAAGATAACGATAATATTGCCGCAGCATACATGCTTTGTCTAAACAAAAAACAAATTAGTTATGACAAGACTACCACACATGGTGGTACTGATAAGTAAATGTTAATATTGTCCGATATTGTTGTAAGTGTAGAATTTTTGTTTACTTTAAAACTACTGTGTTAATTTATATGTATGTGCTTTTCAACATAAAATATTTTTTGTTTGTTTATTTATTTTGGAAATAAATAGTGTTGCCCCTGAGGATGCTGAAATATTCAGCCAAACGTCGGGCGTAAGGTGAATTAATCGTTTTATTTACACCAGCATAAATTAGATCAGACTAGCCTACAAATCATAAAAAATAAAAACTGAATAACTTTTGAAATAACCTTTTTTTTCAAAACTGTGAATGAGAATACCTTAGTTGAATACTTTTGAGTGTAGAAGCTTTGAAAAAGATAAATAAAAATCATGTATGCTAACCCAGCAGCTATTTTATGACTTAGCACAATTTCCTCACTCAAAACAAATTTTTTCTGCTAACTTAGCACTTTTTACTCAATATGTTTCCCCATCACTCCTCCCCTTTTAATGATTGAAATATAACACTAAAACTATATATTTCACAAAAAATACTATTTATTTGTCAAACTATTTCTAACTATTGGCGGCCACCGTGGTGTGATGGTAGCGTGCTCCGCCTACCACACCGAATGCCCTGGATTTACACCCCGGGCCAAGCAACATCAAAATTTTAGAAATACGGTTTTTCAAAAAGAAAATTTTTCTAAGCGGGGTCGCCCCTCGGCAGTGTTGGCAAGCACTCCGAGTGTATTTCTGCCAAGAAAAGCTCTCAGTGAAAACTCATCTGCCTCGCAGATGCCATTCGGAGTCGGCATAAAAAACTAATTCCCGTCCCGCTAATTTGTAGGAAAAATTAAAAAAAAAGGAGCACGACATAAATTGGAAGAGAAGATCGGCCTAAGATCTCTTCGGAGGTTATCGCGCCTTACATTTATTTATTTATTTTATTTCTAACGGTTCTGGTCTGGACTTTTTTGCCGGATGGTGGGCAGACAATAACTTATTTTTAAATTCAAACAAATGCTGTGTTGTGTCTTAATCCATAAAGACAACTGCTACATACTTTATCTACAAACTAAATGCTAACTCTCTTAATCGTTGTCAAGAGAGTAAAGACTTCGGTGTAATTTTTGACTCCAAACTCTCTTTTTCTAGTCACATTGATTTCGTTGTTTCAAAATTTGTTGCAATGGCTGGGTTCAGTAGACGTAACACCAGTGACTTTAAGGACCCTATGACGTTGAAGGCACTTTATATATCCTTGGTCATAAGTGGTGTTGAATATTGCTCAATAATATGGAATCCTTTCTATCAATCTAACTCCTATAAAATTGAGAAAACTGAAACATTTTTTACAAAATTGCTTTACGTATGCTTCGCTGGCCAAACGGCCTCCCATCATATACTAACAGTTTCAAATTGCTTGGTCTTCAGGCTTTGTATGACAGAAGAACTTTTTTCTCACTCATGCTTGCCTATAATGTAATAAACCCTAGCACGAATTGCCCCGATTTATCTACTTTGTTCATTCCATAGATTGCACTGCGTGATCTTCGGCATAATAGATAATTTATCGAAATAACTCATAAAATGAATTATGCTATGAATCAACCTATAACTAGGACTATACATCTACATAGCAAATAGATTCAGTAGTGTTATGAATTTTAATAACAGCTTATATAAATTTAAACGTGAATTGTTTTCTATTTTTAACTAGTCTGTAAGCAAGCATGTAGTTATCGACATGTAAGAATTGAAGTAGATTATAGTCAGCGCAAAGCATTTATCATAGACCAAAGGCATGTCTCAATTGCGTAAATCCAATTTCAAGGGGTTGTGTCACAACCCTCTCAAGGGGTTTCCAGCACAATATATAGCTTCTCCAACCCAATTGCCAACTCACCTAACCGTGGCGAATCCTGTTTCATTGACAGAGTGTATCTATACATGTGAGCAGCCTTCTCTTTTATGTTCATTCAATTTTGCTATTAAGCGTTGATATATTTTTCTCTTTACAATATGCTATTCATATGCCATATATAACATGATTTATACAACAGCGAATGTCTTAAAGCTATGCGTTAGCGTTATGGCATAAATAACATATTATCTAGCTGTTGTACTTATCTGATATTCCTAACGCATTTATAACGAAAAAAATAACACTTATTTTTTTTTTTATAAAAATTTTATTAAAATGAATTAAATCATTCAATAAACAAATGTATTATTAAAGCTATTAATAGTAAAATAGGTAATACTAGTACTAAAACAAATAATAAAGTTAAACATGTAAATAATTAATAATAAATTAGTCTAAGGTAAAGGGTTGAAAAAACGTTTTCACTCGTTGGCAGCAGCTTGGCGAAGAAATAATCGCTTTTGTGGCCACCTGTTGTGGCTCAGATCTATACATTTTCTTAAGTTTTCTCAAAGGCAGGGCGTCCTTCCAATTGAAATACGTCTACAAAAATATAAAAAAGAAAGTTTTTGAACTAGAATTAGGTTTTCATAAACAAACTACTTACATTTTCATTGGCCGCTTTCTCCAGCACATAAAGCCTATTCTTGAAGGATGTCTCGATTTTCTATAAATTGGAAGTGTTATTAACAAAATATTAAGGAAAACATAAGTTTACTTGCTTGTTTTCTCCACTTCTGTAGTAGTTTTATCAAATTTCTTGTTGCTCCGCACAAATTTCTGCAAATAATTTTTCACTAATTGTCACAATATATTTTAGTGAGGTCAATTCTTACTTAGATACGTGTAAAACAAGAGTCTTTAAAAGTAACCGGGTTTGACATCCAGGTAATGGCCATTTCACCCGAATACATTTTTGGTAGATTTTTTTACGTTTTACGTTTCCCTTTGATTCAATCAAAGTAAAAAAGAAATTGATGTTTGAACGTCATAAAATCGACCAAATAATTGGCTTGGGTAAAAAAGTCGGTATCGAAATACACGTTTTGACCTCGGTATCAATAATACCAAAGCAGGAATTCAAAATATTGTTTCTGTCAAAATATATTCAGAAAATAACTACGGATCCATCCAAAATCGGCATCCGTGATATTTTTGCGGAGAACACCTTTCTGCACTGGCGTCCTTAGGACGCGCTTCAAAAATAATTCATGCGAAGTACTAAACTACAATAAATTCTTCAAAGCACATGTGCAATCGACATAAATGTATCGGGGAATTAAAATTTTGATAAATATGAGGTGAGTATAAGTTCATGTACTTATAGATTGGCAATTGGGAAAACTCTTAACATTCATAGTACAATGATTTCTCAACATAGTAAATTACTACTGATTGACGCTGCCCAAACTCAAAACAATACTAAACTGTTTTTAGGGCATGTGCCAAACAGTAGCAAAGTGTTATAGTGAGATAACTTTTGACTGTGGTGAATTTTTTTTTTCATATCCGTCAAAAATTTCCATTCCAACCAGAGAGCATATAACTATAGAGAACCGCGAACAGAACGAATAGTGGGAAACAGTAAACCATAAAATCGCGGGTAGGTAATTCACCATTGGGGAAATGTGACATGAAAATCGTCAATTCCAACGCTAGAAAATTATAATTGTGATATAATAAACACAATTTAACTATTTTTTAAGGTTTCCAATAACTTTTTTTGTGAAATTTCAACGAAAATACCTCGTTTTCTGCTAATATTCAAGTAGGTAATGAGGAGAATTACCTACCACCAGCTTGACAATTTATCTTGCTGTCCGTCTTTGGTTATTCTCTACATATATACGTCTCTGATTCCAACATTTTTTTCTACCGTCTTGTACAGACCCTTGGTTTCATTGTATAATTATTACACGATTTTTTCACATAAATGATAAAAAGCGTAGTTAAAAATGTTGATTGAAATAAGTAAAATTTTGCAAATATTGATGACGCATTACACATTGGTTATTTTCTGCCATCGGATCAACAATAATAACAACGAAACGCTGCATCCGATACGTGCCTGAAATTTTTTTTGCGTTTTTTGAAGTTGTAACATAAAGTAAAATATCACCTTCCATACGGTTTTTTGGCATAACCGGTTACTTTGGTTTATCATACAAAGCGAACATGGCAATGCCGTCAGCGTGACATAATTTTTTTTTTTTGATCTGGCAAGAAAGCAAAACAAATGAGTGGGAACGCATACGATAGACAATAATGCAAAAATGATATCTCTCTTTCCCTCTCTGACATTCAGCCAGAACCATGGCGGAACCATACAAGATGGTAGCATGGTGACATAGCTACAAACATAAATAAAAGTTCCACGTACTTTGTTTTTGTCAATCGATGGACTAATGTAAAAATCGTAATGCGCCGGAAGTTGATGTAGCAAATCACATTAAAAAAATAAAAATCAGCGGTCACCGTGCTACCACCTGGTATAGTTCCGCCATAGCCAGAAAAAACTTTTTTTTTGTTGTAGAGGAGATGACAGCCGAAGATTTTGCATTTGTATACGTGAATGCGTTAGGCAGTTTTTGCTGGGACATCCATAAAAGTACACATTCATATACAATGACATATACTTACATACACATATACTTACATATATTAAAATAATGTAATACTGTTTTCACACAGAAACTTAATGATCTCATTTCACCTGCTAATGAAATCGTAATTTTTTTGCTTTCACACAGAAGTAACTGCTCGATTAGTATGAAGGATGAGACAGACAATCATGGCGGAACGATACAAGGTGGGAGCATGGTGACATACCTACAAACAAAAAAAAAATCCATGTACTTGTAAATTCGATGGACAAATGTCAAAATCGTACTGCGCCGGTAGTTGATGTATCTAATCAAATAAAAAAGGTTATAATCAGCTGTTCGTTGCAGCCACCTTGTATCGTTCCGCCATGCAGACAATGACATTTGCTTTGAAAACTAAGAAGCGGAAACGGAAGCGGAACGCTGCCAACAGAGTTGCATTGTGCTTTTGACTTCATTAGGCATTCGATTAGCTACTAATGAGATAATAATATATTCGAATTTTGTAGGGAAGATTGAGCTCAATAAGCGTCTTAATGTAGAAAACTGCCTTTATTATTCAATAAGCCGTCTGTGTGAAAACAGTATAAGAAAACCATACCGAAGCAATTCAATTTTAAAGACAACTATAGTTATAGGTACAGATGAGACCTAAACTTCTAAGTGTGTAGATAATAAAAGGGAAATAGTCAAGTTTTACTTTACTTATATATACCAAGGCCAATTGCTACAAACATACATAAGGTACATACATGTGTACGTAGATATTTATAAAACAAAAATAAGTCAACAAAATGCGTGAAATTAATCTTACACAAATGTTGGAATGTAGGCCAAATATTTAGAGATTCAACAAAAATGAATACAATTTTCTTTTCTTAATTAAATTAAAGCAGGATAAGACAACATAACTCCTAGACATGTAAGAATGTAACACTTACTCTTAGTTTCACTACATTAGGAATTTGTATATATATATATTTAAGGATAGTACATGTGTCTAATTTAGATGCACTTGGCGCGCGTGACGCTTTTAAGACATTACAGTCTTAACACGGACTTTGTATCACCCAATTCACCAGGTTGTTAAAACAAAACACTAAAAGAAAAGTTATATAATAAATTTATATGCTCACTTTGCATATTTTTTTCAAAAAATTAATAATGAATAATGAATTCAAATAAAATGGCCCAAGGCGAACATGTTTTCAAATTGTCCTCAAGTTGTTAAAAAAAAGCAAATTACCCAAAAAAGTGCCGATTTTTTAAAGAATTTTATATTGCGATTGGCTGAAAGAATTTGCGAAATCAGTGATGAAAAATCCTTTAGTAGGTTCTAGGCGCATAAACACTCCTTTGGAATGTTTCCTACCTCATACTTAAGTTGAGGATATAAGTACTTGTGAGGAGGGTTTGAAAAATCACTTGGTCTTACATTCAAACATCTGTTGTTTATTTGCGAAACTATTCAATAGCGACTGAAATGTTAATTTTGATTTTCACACTTCATCCTTCAATACCCAAGTCTCCCGGTTTGACATTTCCTAAAGTTGGCGGCCCTATCCAAAACTAGTCCCTTGGAGTGAATCACATTGATTATAGCCTATAAACCAAGTGTAAATATCACCTACACTTACGGCTCCTTTTACAAATGTGAATACGTAGGCACATATATTTACCAGGCGAAGCTTTGTACTTCGCAAGAACACTCAAAGTGGTGAAACAAAAGCTTTCCTAAAACAGTCGAACTAATGACCGTATGTGCTACTACCCTAATGTAGTGGATAGTCGAACTAGTCTGAAAAGTGAAGCTGTCATCCATAATGAGCTCTTATAGCATAAGGCCGGAAAACAGTAGTTAACATCTTTCAACTTAAAATCGGTCGACTTTCATTCTAAAATATCGTTTTGATTTAACGAAGACTATTGAAATCAATGTTGTGAAAACAAACGTCTGAAAACTTTGGTCTACATTTTAAAAATTTTATCCAGGGTCCTTGTAAAATTTTAATTATGTAGATGCGTCGCGGATTATACGATTTTCACCCATGATTTACGCAATGACATCCACTTAGACTGCTTATGATTTCGAGGACGGCATCCTTGGCCGAATAGTCACACCCTAACGTTTCAAGGTGTTTCTCTGGTATATCTCGGCAGCATAGCGCGACAAAAACATCCGTTAGAAAATCTTCCGAGCTACAACTAGAGCTTCTAGGAAAGTAACGTCGACAAAGGTATGAGTTCGAAGTCGCAGTCGTATAACTTCTGTGCTGGCATATGGTGTGAGGGTCAGGAGGCGTGGTAGCGGCTGGTGGTCAGGATTGCTACTGTTCGCACATCGGGAATTGTAGCTTTTAAAAACAGCCGAAAAACCTGGAGGCACCCTGTGCCACGAGAGTCATGAGTATTAATAGACCATTAATAGCAACCGCAAGTCGCCTTTGTGCGTGACCGCCAAGGAGCCACAAATGATTTAAAGAAATTGTGTTCGCGACGATTATTAGGAGTTAACCCCAGGTGAAACTACGCTTTGCACGAGATATACAGACAAAAGTGTGACCATTTTATGTGTCTCCAATTCCGAAGACCGGGGTTAGGTTCGAAGCCTCTCTGGAGTAAGTGAACGAGGGACAATCCCTCCGCAAGGAGCTACTCCTGAAAATTGTTGAACGATCTGCGAGATTTTGAAGCAAAACCCGGGATCTTTCAGAAATGGCCAAAACGTCGATTTCCTTAAATAAATACAAACAAAACTTTTCCTAAATATTATTTTTTTAAATAGAAAAGTTAAGCTTTTTAAAGTAAGAAAACCGGCGTACGGCCAACGCCGCCGCCGCCGATAAAGTGATCGGCGTAAACCTCTATTATATATGCATATAAATACTAAGTTTTTTTTGAACGTTGCAACAAAACAAGAGTACATGGTAAAAGTAAATAGAAATAAACGCGGAGAGCCTGTTAAAATCGTTAGGATTTTGTTGTTGAAAAATCTAAATTTTTCATTGCAGCACCTAGTATGCCTTTAGAAGACTTGCGGCATATTTATTATTTGAAATTCACACCCTTAGGCATGTTAGTTTCGTATGAACGTTTATGCGTGAAAAATTTGCGAAATATAGGGTAAGACAGAATAGAATGAACAAAGGGTAAGGTTATAAAATAACCAAAACAATTCACTAAATACTACCTGTTGAAACACACCAAAATTTGAGAAATTATCTATGCCTTAGGGTTTTCTTTAGGATATCGTAAGTAAGTGTATATCATAAGTTTAGCTACATTGTTTGTGAGGAATATTGTCCTACAAAAACAATATCAAAACAGATTAAAACAATTTTCATAGATCAAACCTTTATCGTCACTAATCAATAAGTGAAGAAGATAAAGAACCCAGTTAACTATCCATGATGAACCAGGTTTTTTTCTCTTTTGATTTTGATTTCAGAATACTGACCATTACTTAGCTTTAATCTTCTGAGGGTTACCATGTATTTGGTAAATCTATACACTGTTGCTTTTCGAATAAGTTTTATTTTCTGAAATGATTTTTATAATGAATTTTAAATAAAAGCTTTGTAATAATGGGAATGCTGACGATCTTGTTTATTTAGAAGGCATAGGGTATTCAGGTAAGGGGCCACCGAAATATAGGTGCGTCGGTGGCCATGGTTATTGAGGGTGGGAATAAGCACCGGGCGATGCAACAACACCCTCGGCGCCCCCTCTGTATATTCGGCCTTTTTGTTGTTTTCCCCTTTCTAATTTTCAGCTTTTTTTTGTTATTTGGTTTTCAGCAATAGTAACCGGTCATTTCCGGTTCGGTAAATTTTTTTTTTGTTTGATTTATTTTTTTTGAATTTCGTTTTTGAATGTTTAACGGTCTGTCCGTGGCATCCCGTTCCGCCGGATGTCGTTTTATTCGAATTATAAGCGTTTTGAGGCGTCTCTGCGCTTCTGTCAGATTTGAAAGGTATGATAGGAATTTTTTGTGTTTATGGCGCAGGACAGCAAGGTTGGCAAGAACCCAGCAAGCCGACATGACTAGCCATAGTGCACCACAATATCATGCCGACTGCCTTCCTTGCTGCTCCATTGTAGATGCGAATCCATAACAGTTGTTGTAGCAGTGCTTCGCCCCACCTAATAGTTGCAACCAATCACAAATTGTCATCAATATCCTCTAACGGAAGTCCAAGGAGCTTGCTGTTTCAACAGGGGTGGACCATAATGAAAGGGGTGTTAGAGGTGTTGGTTCCACATTACAATTAAAGTGATGGTTGGTCTCATGTGGGGACACAATGCAAGCGGGGCATACATTTTGTATGTCGGAGTTGATTCTGGATAGGTAAGAGTTTAACCTGTTAGAGTATCCAGAACGAAGTTGGGCCAGGGTGCCTCGCGTTTCCCTGGGGAGTATGTGTTTCTCTTCCGCAAGTTTTGGGTACTGTTGTTTGAGTACTTGATTCGCCGGGCAATTCCTGGCATAAAGTTGTGACGTCTGTTTGTGGAGTTCACCAAGGACATGCTTGTGTTTTTTGCTTCATACGGCTGAGTTCTCTGGTGCCGTATTTCCTTAAAATGCTTACGGAGACGACTCCTTAAGTTCCTAGGCGGTGCTGGCTCGTCAATCAGATGTCTGTTGGGATGCCCAAGTTTCTGGGTATTCAACAGCAACTGTTTGGTTAGCATCTCATTTCTCTCCCTGATGGGGAGTATTATCGCCTCATTATGTAGATGGTGTTCTGAGGACATAAGAAGACAGCCCATGGCGATTCTGAGGACAGTATTTTGGCAGGCCTGTAGCTTCTTCCAGTGGGTAACTTTTAGGCTTGGTCAATTGCTTTGTAAGTCGTAATGAGTGTTTCTTTGTCTTTTCCCCAAGTACTGCCAGGAAGGGATTTGAGGATTTTATTACGGCTCTGGATTTTCGGTACAATTGCGGCTGCGTGCTGACCAAAATGTAGATCCTGATCAAACGTCACACCCAAGATATTGGGGTGTAGGACAGTCGGTAGCGTAGAGCCATCGACGTGGATGTTCAAAATGGTCAACATTTGGGACGTCCATGTTGTAAATAAGGTCGCGGAAGATTTAGTCGGTGATAATGCTAGGTTTCGCGAGGCGAAAAAACTGGAGAGATCAGGGAGGTAGCCGTTTACTCTGTGGCAAAGCTCATCGATCTGTGGGCCTGGGCCTGTGGCCATTACTGTGCAGTGGTCGGCGTAGGAAACGATAGTGACTCCTTCTGGTGGCGAAGGTAGCTCAGATATGTAGACATTAAACAAAAGTGGGGATAGGACACCACCCTGAGGCACCCCTTGTTTAATTCTTCTTGGTTTTAATGTTTCATTTCTAAATTGCACCGATGCCTGCCGACCACCCAGATAATTTGCGGTCCACCTTTTAAGACATGGGGGGAGGGTAGACCCTTCCAGGTCTTGCAGTAACGTGCCATGGTTGACCTATCAAAAGCTTTTGATAGGTCTAGCGCAACGAGTACTGTTCTATGGTGGGGGTTTTGATTTAAGCCACAATTTATCTGGGTGCTGATGGCATTTAGCGCGGTGGTGGTGTTATGGAGTTTTCTGAAGCCATGCTGATGACTGGCTAGCTGCAAATTTGCTTTGAAGTAGGGGAGCAAAATGGCTTCAAGCGTCTTGGCTACTGGCGATAGGAGAGATATCGGGCGATAAGACTCTCCAATGTTAGCTGGTTTCCCAGGCTTTAGTAGCGGGACCACCTTGGTCATTTTCCATTTTTCGGGTATGACAAAGGTGGAAAGAGACAGGTTGAAGACATGTGCTAAATATTTGAAACCCTCTTTCCCTAGGCTTTGAAGCATCGGCATGGCTATGACGTCTGGGTCCAGTGCTTTGGATGGTTTAGCATGACCGATGGCATCCTCAACCTCCTTGGCGGTGATGGTAATTGGTGATGCGCTGAATTTATGTTTATGTGCGTGTCTGTTGGCCCTCCGTCTATCTTTGTCGACCGTGGAATGCATTATATATTGTCGGCAGAAAGCGTTCGCGCATTTTTTCGCATCCGACAGCACTTTATCGCCAAAGGCGATGGAAACTTTGTCATTGTGCCTAGACAGATTCGATAGGGACTTTACGAGGGACCAGAGTTTACCTACACCGGCAGAGAGGTTACAACCGCTTAGGTGCTCCTCCCTTTTCGCCCGCTTGTGTTCATCCATAAGCAATCTGATGTGTTGGTTTATATCCCTTATTTGGGGGTCGCCGGGATAGAGCTGTTTTATAAGGTCACGTTCTCTCGCTAAACTTGCGGCCTCCGCTGGGAATTGGGGCCGAATTTCGGGAAATCTACCGACGGGAATGAAACGAGCCGAGGCGGATTCAATGACCTTGCGGAAAGCACGCTCCTCTTGGCGGGCATCAGTCGGGATAGGGAGAGCAGCGAAGCGGTTGTCTGTAAAGGATTTGTATTCGTCCTACTTTCCTTTTTTAAAGTTAATGAAAGTGCGTTTTTCTATGACTATGAAGTCGGCGGTACGCTCGAGCGAAATATGTATAGGCAGGTCGTCTGATGCCAATTTTACCATCGGCTGCCAGTTGACGCAGTTTACGAGTTCTGCGCTCACGATTGAAATATCCGGCGAACTGTGACAGCTTCCTACCATACGTGTGGGGGCGTTTCCGTTAATTGTGCAGAACGTCGTTTCTTCAGTTTGATCCGCCAACATCCCACCCATACTGTCCGCCCGCAAGTTTGAATGCCGTAGATCGTGATGGGCATTGAAATCACCTAAGATAATGCGATTGTTGCCAGTGAGTAAGGCGCAGATATTAGGGCGGTATCCACTGGGGCAACAGGTGGCAGGAGGGATGTAGATGTTGATGATTTCTAGGTTCGCATCGCCTGACCGGACAGATAAGTTTTGACGTTCTAAGACACTGTCCCTGCGGTCGATGTCGGTATCAAATATATGATATTGCACAGAGTGGTGTATGATAAACGCGAGGCCGCCTCCATTTCTGCTCTTGCGATCTTTTCTGTGGACATTGTACACAGAACAGGTCTGCAGCGCAGATCGTGCTGTGAGTTTAGTCTCTTGAATCGCAGCAATGCGGATGTTGTGCCGCTTCGTGAAATCGACTATCTCTGTGATCTTCCCAGTTAATCCATTACAGTTTAACCGCAGAATTCTGAAGTGCATAGGGGGAGACGTCGTCACTCTGGGAGTAAGTGACGGGTGACTACGGCTGGGTTCTGGAAGGCTAGGACGCGACTGCTGTTGTGGCCCTGGGACTGGACGTCCTTGGGTATGCATTGGGGTACACGGTGTATTTGGGTATGCGGCCTGACAACATGGCGCAATGAACCCCGTCGGGCGGTTGCCGTCGCGGAGACCAGAACATCTAGGAAAGTGGCACCGTCCATGGCAGGAGCGGCATTTGCGGATGTCTGTGCTGGCAAACGGTGCAAAGAGAGGTAAGGACTAAGAGTCTGTTTGCCTGACCTACACAAATGCTGCCGGAAAAGAGGGGAGGAGAAGACGGGGCAGGGGCTGATGCTCGGCATTGCTCCCGACTCTACTACGGAGATTGTAGGTATGAGTGGGAGCAGCCGTGTGAGTCGGTGGCGCCGTGGGGCGCGAGTAGCAGCGGGTCCTTGTTGTGGCTTGAAGAGCACGAGGCTGCTGGAAGGTAGCGGGGGCGCTAAGGCGCAGACTACGTGACGTTCAAGGGCGTGAACAGCAAGAGCCACAAAAGATTTATAGAAGTTACGTGGACGTCTGGTTTTGGGAGCTAGCCCAGAACAACCTGTCCGATGCAATCATCCCTTACACGAGACACACTGACAAGAATATGACCGTCCGTCTGTCGGAATCGTTCGGAGTTTCCTCCGGCGTACCCCAGGGAAGTCATCTAGGCCCTTTCCTCTTTGCCCTTTTCATTAATGACTTGCCACAGACAATATTATATTCCCATACTATAATGTATGCGGATGATATAAAACTTTGCTACACTTACTGTCCTACCGATTTGAGTTCCTTGGATCTTCTTCAGGCCGACTTGGACTCGTTCCAATGTTGGTGCACAACAAATTTACTAGCTTTAAATTGCTCTAAATGTAAGCATATGACATTTCACCGAGTGAAGCCAGCATTGAAATCCTATGTAATAGATGGTACGCCTTTGGAGCGTATATCTATTGCAAATGATCTAGGTGTCCTTTTTGATCCGAAATTGAATTTTAACATGCATATTTCATCTATAACCAACAAAGCGTTGGGTTTACTTGGATTTGTTAAAAGATGGGCTAAAGAGTTCGATGATCCGTACCTCACTAAGGTTCTTTACACATCGCTGGTTCGTCCAATACTCGAGTATTGCTCATGCGTTTGGTCCCCTGTTTCTCAAAAGCATATAAAGCGTCTTGAGTCAGTTCAAAAGCAATTTTTGATATTTGCATTGCGCGGCCTTAATTGGGACTCAAGTCTCCACCTTCCTCCATACAGAAGTAGACTTCTTCTTATTAACTTACCCACTCTGGAAAATCGGAGAATATTACTGGGGGTATTGTTCATCCATAAGCTCATTATTGGAGAAATTGATTCCGCGGACCTCCTCAGCCGCTTGTTTTTTGCGGTTCCCCCTATAGTATCCAGACACTACGTTCCTTTCTATTTACCCCTTTGTCGACGAAACTTTGCTAAAAATAATCCTCTTCTTATCTGGTGCGCGCACTACAATGACTTGTGTAGCTGCATCAGTCTTGAATGTACTTTTGCCACTATACGTAATGCAATACTTGCCTATCTAATTTAAGAGATACAAGCTAATTTAATTTGCCGGCATTTTATTCCTTCGATAAAAAACAGGAACTATCTCGCTTAAGGATGGAGGAACATTTATCAACATGTATCATTAAGAAAGAACAAGACAGTACTGTGTTGATTGGAATCTGGTGCATTCCAACAACGTAAAAACATGCTTTTTCATGAGTCACTGACCGGAATCGTATGCATTCCGGCAGTATAATCTTATGGGTCAGGCATCGAGCTGATTGGAATCTGGTGCATTCCAACAACACAGGTCATGTTACTTTTTTATGCCTTGTGATGGCGTATCCTCATTACACTACTATTAGCACTGGCGGATTCCCATGACATGCTGATTGGAATCTTGTTGCATTCCAACAGGGAGATTGGAATCCCCTGCATTCCGAAATCATGCTGAGCGGAATCTGATGCATTCCGCCAGTATAAGATTTCGGCATAAGATCTTATTTCTACTCATATTTCTTATTATTATTATATTCTGAAATTAAATAGTAATGTTCATTAATATTTCTTTGTTTGTAATATAACATTGTTGAAATATCGATATATCTTAAATTTTATCTTTTGAGTTGTATATTTATATATCTTTTATATTATGCAGTCGACCATAGTTTGTCGTCGACTTTAAATAATAAATAAATAAATAAATAAATAAAAAGATTCTTTTCCGGCAGATGCAGCAAAACCATTTCTTTAGTTTAACAAATTTAGGCACTGGTAATTTTCACTAGTCCGAGACGGTTTATTATATCGCGCACTCTGCACTTTGCTCCTTATCTGAGCCACAACCCCTTACAAATAAATTAACACACACACCAATACATACATAAATATAAATTTACGTGCGGGTGGCGAGTAAGCCACACTGTTGTGTTTTACTCTTTTCTTGGGAAAACCAGACGAATCGGCCAAGTCTGACCCTTATAATCTAATAGCTAGAAATATCAATACATACATATACATACATAATTTGCGTGCGGGTGGCGAGTAGGTTACTCCATTGCTTATTCTTCCTTTTGCAAAAAAAAAAAACAAACAAAAAATATCAGACGAGTCGGCCAAGTCTGAAATAAATAAATAAAAGCGATCTTTCAAAGCATTGTTTCCATTTTTGTTCAAAGAATTAGTTTGGTTTTAGTTGGGTAGGAATAATTTGTTGACAAAATGGAAAATTATATCCGATCAGCTGAGTTAATCACAGAGTTTGAGAAACAGCACAACCTTATTCCAGAGGAAAATCATAATAAGCACACTCTTGCGATACAGCAAGAAGAGTTGCGCTCCTTATGGAAGAAGGTTAAGTCTATGTTTGACTCACTGATGGGATCAGAGGAGGTCGACGCAAATGATGTGTTGGCCGTCCGGAAAAGACATATGACAACCTACTCAATATATATGCGATGCTCACCCACATATCTGCTGAGGTAGAGAAATTTAAAAAAGTAGAAAATAGTGATATCTCGGAGCAACCACCCTCAGCGGCTCCTCGCGGGCATAAGATCCGCCTCCCTACTTGCGACACGGAGATTTTCAAAGGTGATTATTTATCATGGCCAACCTGTCGTGACCTGTTTACGGCCATATACATAAATAATTCCGTCCTACAGGGGGTGGAGAAACTATTCAATCTGAACAATAAGACACAGGGCGAGGCCAAAGATATTGTAAAAAATGCCCTCTGACAAATGATGGGTTGGATATGGCCTGGAAAAACCTGTGCGAAAGGTATGAAAACAAGCGTATATTAGTTAACACGCAATTACAAATCCTTTTTAATTTAAAGAAGGTAGAGAGTGAGTGTGGGAGCGCGTTAAAGAAATTACATAGCGATATAAACAATTGTCTATCGTCCCTCAAGTGTCACAAAATCGACACATCCAACTGGGATGCAATACTAACATATTTGTGTTCGACAAAGTTACCGGAAAGTACCCTGGCTCTATGGGAACAAAGCATAGACCATAAAATGGACATATCTAAATGGGAAGATATGGACAAATCTATCAAATAGGTTTCAGACACTGGAAACAGTGTCTAGCTTCACTGGAACTAACGCCCGAATGGGACAACCCCAAATACTCGGCATACAACCGAAACCCCCATAAAAAGACTTGGTGCCTTCCGAAAAAAGGTATCAAAACCTACTTCAAAATCAACATCAAGGGTTTTTTGCAAAATGTGCAAAGTTGAACACAGGTTACGGAATTGTCCCCGATTCTGTGATCAGACCCCAGTGGAGAGAATTAATTTCATCAAATCTACGGGGGGATGCCTGAACTGCTTATCCCCAGGACACACAGTGACGAGGTGCACCAGTTCGTACAACTGTGCCAAATGCCACTCTCGTCGCCACACGCTCCTGCATGCGGATACAGTTCAGCAAACTACGAGGCGTAATCCATTTAAAGTCGCGGATAATATCCCGTCAACTTCAGCACAAGCACAAAGAAAACAGGAATCGGGGCAACCAAATTCTCCTGTCATGCTAATTCCGACTTCTTAGCGCGGGCATTAATTGATTCAGGGTCTAAATGTTCCTTCATGACAGAAAGACTCAAACGCAGAATCAATTTGCCGGCAAGGAAAATGCATGCCCAAGTTTCAGGCATCGCCAATGCAGTATCTGCTCAAGTTAAGGAGGCATCCAACATCGAACTACGTTCACCAGTGGATCCATGCTTCAGCTTGGCTACTCCTGTTCTGATTTTAGCCAAACTAACTGGGAATCTGCCATCCTGCCATATCGACACAATGACTATGCAGGCATTCCCAGACTTAGTTTTGGCAGACAAGAGGTTCTACGTCAATGAAGATGCAGACCTCATACTTGGTGGAGACATATATCCCCAAATTATACGGAGCAGTTTGAAAAAGAATGTACTTAATACACTTTGGCCCAAGAGACAGTGTTCGGTTGGATACTAACCGGGCGAATCGAAGCACCGAGTCCAAAAAAGAACATAGTGTCGTTTTAGAACGAAGTCGCGCTGGACAATCAATTAAAAGAATTCTGGGAGTTAGAAAATTTGCCAAAAGGCAAAAGCATTAATTCAGATGACGCATATTGCGAAAAACTGTATAAAGAAATAACAAGAAAAAACGAAGATGGGAGGTACATAGTATCCCTCCAATTCAAGCAAGGTTACTCAGAACAGTTAAGTTTAGGAGGATCCCTTAAGCGCGCATGCTCGCAATATTTTCGAAACGAATCTCGGTTAATAAAAAATCCGGATTTAGGGAAAGAATATATTAGGGTACTCTCAGAATACGAGACGCTCGGACATATGCAAAAAATTACCGGTATAGTCGCCGCAAATGACACAAATAATTACTTTCTGCCACACCACGCCGTTGTCAAAGCAGAAAGTATAACGACAAAAGCCCGAGTCGTTTTCAATTCCTCAAGCCCGACGGCTAATGGCACCAGTCTAAACGACATTCTCCTACCTGGTCCAGTACTACAAGCAGATCTCCCAATTCTTATTCTGCGTTGGAGACTCTATCGATATGTCTTCATCAGTGATATAGAAAAAATGTATAGGCAAATTTGGATGGATGCCAACCATACCAAATTTCAGAGGATTGTTTTCCGAAAAGACATTAGTGAACCAATAGGCCTCTACGAACTAAAGACGGTAACGTTCGGAGTTAACTGCGCTCCATACCTGGCCATCAGAACGCTTTTACAGCTAGCTGACGATGTTGGAAATTCCCATCCAACAGCATCGAGCATCCTGCGAGAATGCATGTACGTAGACGACGTATTAGCCGGAGGACACACCATTGCATCGACCATTAAGGCAAGGGGTGAAATCCGACAGGTACTGTAGTCCACTTCGTAAATGGACATCAAACTCGTAGGCAGTTCTAAAAGACATCCCGAAAACTGATCGACTAAGCGAACACTTTCTGGCGTTCAAAGACACCAGCACCGTGAAGGCATTGGGCATAAGATGGAATGCGCACTCCGATCTCTTTTATTATAAAGCAGGACCACTGGAGGATCCAGAAAATTTAACTAAGCGAGAAATATTGTCAGCCATCGCCAAGCTTTTCGACCCATTAGGGTGGCTCGCCCCAATATTCATAGTGGCAAAAATATTAATGCAGAATATTTGGTTAGAAGGCACCGGATGGGATGAGCCTGTCTCACCAAATACATTAGAAGGGTGGAAAAACTTCACCCAACACTATGGTGAAATCGATAACATAAGGATAACGCGGTGGGTAAATTTTTCACCGGAAGACGACATAGAAATCCACGGCTTCTGTGACGCTTCCGATAAAGCCTATGCTGCAGCGGTATACATGCGCGTAAAAAGAGACAATCAGTTTTTCATCCAGTTACTACTAGCAAAAACCAGAGTAGCCCCAGTGAAAACCATCTCGCTAACACGTTTAGGACTCTGCGGCGCCGTTTTGCTCGCAGAAATCATGTAATCAATATTCCGAAACATTCATTTGGGACCAGCAAAAGTTCACCTCTGGACGGATTCAACCATCGTACTCGCATGGATACGCAAGCCGCCCTGTACTTGGTCAACCTTCGTCGCACACCGAATCACCAAGATCCTCGACATGGTCGGTAACAAGGACTGGCTTCACGTTGACTCGGAATCTAACCCAGCGGATTTAGGAAGCAGAGGACTACTAGCGTCAGATTTGGTCAACAATTCGTTGTGGTGACAGGGTCCTTCTTGGCTACAAGAAGACAATTCTTCACAATTCTCGCCAGCACAAGACGCCGATTACAACACGTCCGTTGAGGAAAAGAGGGTAAAATCATATGCCACGACAAAGGTAGATCATATAGATATTCTTGATCGATTTTTAGATTTACCACGAGTTTTGAAAGTCCTGTCTTATGTTAGGAGATTCTATAAAAGAACGCGACCTAAAACTAAAGCCGTTGTTCAAGAAAAGTCGTTCATAATCTCAGCCGATGAGATTAAGGTAACGACTCAAGCATTAATACGAGTCTGCCAGAAACAATTTTACGGCACAGAAATTTTAAAATTGAAAAATAGGGAACCTATTGATCGGAAGAGTGACATCCTCTCACTCAACCCATACATCAACAAAGATGATATTATCAGAACAGGAGGGCGTCTAGGGGCTTCAAAAGACATGTCATACAACGAGCGGCATCCGATCATCTTGCCTTCAAAAGCCACTTCAAAAAGGTCGCTTCTCTCCATAAATATACCATGGAGGAGTTCCAAACCCTTTTGCGCCGGATCGAGGCATGCCTAAATTCACGGCCTCTCAGTCCGGCGTCCAATGACCCAACGGACCTGGAGCCACGAACCCCAGGACATTTCCTCACGGGCAGCCATCTTCTGGCTCCGCCAAATCGGATGCGAACGAAAGCCCTGCCTCCATGCTAAATAGATGGCAGAAGCTCAAGGCCCTCCATCAAACCTTCTGCCGGCGATGGAAAACCGTATATTTATCCGAACTTCAAAAACGAGTGAAGTGGAAGCATCCCAAAGAAAATATAAAAGTGGGAGATCTCGCTGTCCTCAAAGAGGTACCCCTGTGGGCTAGGGGAAAGAATATACCCACGGTAGGTATACCAGTCGTAAAAGGCGACCATAATACCATGGGTACCCAATCCATGAGTAAGGTGTTTTACTCGAAAGGTAGCAGGGTGGACGCGGGTATCACCCTGTGGGACCCTAGGTAAATAAATAAAAAATAAATGTAAGGCGCGATAACCTCCGAAGAGATCTAAGGCCGAGCTTCTCTTCCAATTTGCATCGTGCTCCTCTTGATTTTTCCCTACAAATTGGCCGGACGGGACCTACATGTTTTATGCCGACTCCGAACGGCATCTGCAAGGCAGATGAGTTTTCACTGAGACCTTTTCATGGCAGAAATACACTCGGAGCGCTTGCCAGACACTGCCGAGGGGCGACCCCGCTTAGAAAAATTTTCTTCTAATTGAAAAATCTTATTTCTAAAATTTTGATGTTGCTTTGCCCGGGAGTTGAACCCAGGGCATACGGTGTGATAGGCGGAGCACGCTACCATCACACCACGGTGGCCGCCAGGACCCTAGGTAAGGTCTTTATAAATACTGCTACCGCGGGAGCAGGAGAAGCCAGTGTGATCTGATGCACTGCATCGAACGATGCTTTGTATTCAGGTCTCACCTCCTGTCCTGGGATGGCCCCCTTGTGGGAGCATCGCGGTGGCTGTGGTTTCAAATAAGAGTTCACTTTATGACACGCTCTGAGTAGACTTGTTTTCCCTTGGGGGGGCCAAGGACCCAAGGGAATTCGGTCTCTTGCTTGTCACAGTATACCCAAATTTCATTGAGAAGCTGACCCTGAGGGGCAGATGAAAGGTTGGTCACATCCCATAATTGTGGCATCCGCAGATGCCGGTAATATGATGAAACACGGATGAAAGATGGTGAAGAAGAAACGTATGCCTATCGTCAGCCGAAAAACAATCGATAATTGTACGAGTGGGCCGGTGTCTCGTCTTTTGAGATGTTTGAGGCTGCTTTAGACTGCGTAGCGAATAGGAGGGTTCGCACAATGGATGGCCACATCCAAAAATGTGGCAGATTTAACGTTGTTAGATCACTGCAGTGTGGCGAGCTGCTGATGCAAAGATATTGCTGGGGCGGGAAAGCCCCCCAACACAGGTCTATGGTTGAAAAGGTTGTCCACAGCCCTAAATTGTGGAATAAAATGGAAGCGTAATTGAAGAATAATGAGGAAGATTATACAACGAAGCGAGTTATTAGAAGTTGTATACCACAGTAGCAAATAACGATGAATATGTGGGCATATATAAAGTAGCAAATAATGCAGAACATAGTTGCATAAAATTGAATAGAACGTTTTGCTGGGTTCAGTTGCAACATGATCTTAAACGCACAAGTACCTGTGACTAGCGAGATGTGTCTTGTTGCGCAAGTGGTTTAGTACCATGATTAGTCAAGATGTATCTTGTGAGTGTTTGTGTCGTAAGTACTTGTGAGCATCACGGTATGTTGCCTAAGACAACAGATAGTTTTATTCACAAGGAATTATATGACACTCTCACTCTATGGAACATTTAAGTAGCTATTCATGCTTAAGGAAAGACACTTGCGCTGATAGATTACATCGGTAGTTGGTTCACGGCGAACGGGCGTTTTTGATCATAACATGCGGTGCATAGCGTTGGAGGGAGGTGCCGCCCTCAAGCAATGTCTGAGAAAAATCAGCTCCGTCGTTAGCAATGTATTATACATTGTTGTAACACTGCAGGACAGAAAAGGTTGGTCACATTCCTAAATTGCGACAAAAACACAAATCTCGATCTGATTGACCTGACAATCAGATACCCGAGATTATAAAATCAATGAAAGAGGGAAACTGAGGCAAGCACGGAACTCGCGGTGGAGTTGCCGTGCAACCGGGTGCCATTACCCGAAAATGGAAGAGGAGGATGGATAGTCCTCCTCGGCCCAACCAAGGCTGGTGGACTTGAACACCCCAGCTCACCGATTGGTACCAACTTGTTGGGCCGAAGATCAACGGACGTTGATCTGTGTTTTACACCGGAGGTAGGTCTACGAAGGCAGGAACTCCTGTAAGCACTTATCGACTGTCCTCAAAGAGGACAACTTATCTCCCAACGAGTGGAGGCTAGGTAGAGTCGTCAACGTACACCCCGGCGAAGATAACCAAGGTCGCGTAGTCGACCTCATAACAGAGAAGGGTCAAGTCAGACGACCTTTGGTCAAACTGATCCTTCTTCCAACGGAGGAGATGGATTGTGAGAAGGCCAATAGCTCCTCATAACAATCCCTCCGTTCCTCTCCCTCACTCCCTTCCAAACTCCACCTTCCTATGGAGACCCAAAACAAACCCAAACTCACTCGCTTACCCAGAGCGAGGACACCAGAAAATATCCCAAATGCCACGAATACCATACCACTCACTCGTTATCCCATAACGAGGATACCAGAACAGCCCTAACGCAGATCCGCTATCTGTCACAGAACATAAAGGCATTCGGCCTATTTTATTTACAATTTTCAAAACAAACCCAAATTCACTCGCTATCCCATAACGAGGCCAACAGAAACGCCTACCGCAGAAGGGCGAACCGCTCTGCCACCGAAAACAGCTGCACTCGTTGCCGCGCAACGAAGCACATCGCACGCCTACCGCGGATGAGAAAACTCATCTGCCCCAGATTTTAGCGGGGTTAAATTCCTTATACTTTTAGAAATTTTAGTGAAGTCAATCCGAATATTCCAGAACAGCACTTGACTACTCAAAAATTCGAACGAAAACCCTACAACCTTCAAATAATTTTAAAAAATCTAAGCATTCAGCTTCAAAGCTCATTAATTTTGAGCGCAAGGAAAATATTCTAAATGTCACGCCTCAAAATGATTAAAACGTTCATATTTAAAAGTGTCTTCAACTCGCAAATTAATGCATCGTCCAAAAATGAACCGTAAAAGTGAGGATTTTTTGAATAATCATTGACGATCCATATTTCCAAACGCTTTACGTCATGATGTATATCATTATGAAATTAAACTCTAATGGGTGGACAGCCAATCTCTGATCATATTCGGGAACGTGTTCTTTAACAAGTGTAAAACCCATTATTCCATCATCTTAAAGCACTTTTTAATATTTAAAGAGAGTCTATAACGTAGACACCACGAATGAACAGCGTCAATATCCCGTTGAAACTTAGCTTCATCAGAAGAATCCCTGACTACCGCGAAAATTTTGAGATCATCTGTAGACAGTAAATAATTTGCAAATAAAAAGCAACTACTTATGTCGGCCACCGTGGTGTGATGGTAGCGTGCTCCGCCTACCACACCGTATGCCCTGGGTTCACACCCCGGGCAAGCAACATCAAAATTTTAGAAATAAGGTTTTTCAATTAGAAGAAAATTTTTCTAAGCGGGGTCGCACCTCGGCTCCGGGTATTTCTGCCATGAAAAGCTCTCAGTGAAAACTCATCTGCCTTGCAGGTGCCGTTCGGAGTCGGCATAAAACATGTAGGTCCCGTCCGGCCAATTTGTAGGGAAAAGCAAGAGGAGCACGACGCAAATTGGAAGAGAAGCTCGGCCTTAGATCTCTTCGGAGGTTATCGCGCCTTACATTTATTTTTTTTTGTTTACTTATGGCGTTGATGAAAAGAACAAATAGTAGAGGGCCTAGAACGCTCATCATCTTAATCGTCATCAAAGATAGTCAGCCACGATTCAGAAAGCTGAATGAGAAATGATTGAAGAGTTCCAATCACCTAAAGTAACCACATTAGATGGGAAGAGGATTCCACCATGTGATTGGAAAACTTAATATATTCCGTTTTCTGAACATCACGAGGAGTCATATCTGACTAGCCCTGTTGTTTAAATTCTATGACAACTCATTATTTGGTCAGAAAGAGTAACCCACTGGGAAGAGCGTGTACGTATACAAATGCGAACATATAGGACTATGCGGGCATCTACATTAGTAGTAGTTCAAATTTAAACTCACCCTCTTTTGTTCATTGATTAATAGTTTCGTTCTGTGACTGGATGTGTAACTCGTTCCACCACCAGATAAATTCCGTACTTCCTGATCCATGATTTCATCAGTTTCCACTGGTTTCATAACGTCCGCAATGAATTGTGGATGCAGATAAGCGTCACGTATTTTATTATGAAGCAAATGACACCTAATTTTATTGAAAAGGAAATATGAGGTTTTCCATCGCACATATTCATTTATGTAAATACGTTTATATCGTCTATGAAAGCTCAAACCACATATAAAAAGTTTTCCACTATAGATGGGCCGTAATACCAAAAAGTGAAAATAATCCCATAGCCCGGTAGTAAGCCGGCAGTCTTGGAGGCGATTTGATATAATCACTTCAAAAACTCAAAGAATACAACAACAAGAACAGTTGGTTGGAACTTTCACCGACGATATATATTTTAGACTACAAATTATATTAACCGTAAGCTCTTGTGCTTGACCTTGACATACGTGTACGTGAATCATTCCACATGCGTGAAGTGCCCTCTCTTTGCGATTCACTGACACGACCTTTTTTAGTCGTACCATGTTTATGTTGCTGTGTTGCAGATAATTCGGTCGAAAAACGTTTACGATTAGCTAAAACTGCGTTATTAAAATTGGTGTGTTGTTCCATGGACTTCCGTTCACGCTTCAAAAAGTCCGTATCTAAATACTGTGACAGTGCTTTACGCTAAACATGCCGGCCCCCTGGCGACCTCAAGTCCCTCATGCATCTAGGGGGTGGGAGGGTGTTATGACCTTGAAGGTTTCATGTGGTCACACTTAATCGTTCCCAAGATGGTCGGGGACCTTGATGGTGCTTGTTACCGGAGGGACCATCAACATCCATAACACTCCCCAAGGCCTTCGCGGAGTGGTTTTCCGCAAATTAAACTTAATGAATAATAGATACATTTTCTTTGTCGGCATTGCGCATTTAACTGTAAATGAAAAGTATTTAAAGTAAAATGTATTGTGTAATGAAGATGTGGAATAATATTAATGGTTTGTAGTACAATACGCTCCACCAATTGTGCCACACAGGCTCCCACGTGTTTTGTATTATGTACTGCGCTCAAATAGCATGGACCTGGTGCCAAAATAGCCCAATCCACATAAATGATGTTGTTCACGCATCAAATATTCTTGACGCAATCGTTGCAATGAATTCATAAACATATCCGCATTATAGCCATGTATAATAATTTTTGTTGGATAACGTGGATTAAAGTTAGAATTTGTTAAGTTCGATTTGTCCAGTGTTTCATCTATTAGCAAGCATTGTCGATCCATTGGATTACGTCGCGTATACAAATAAAAGCGTATATCTTGGTCGGGGCATTTCCGTCCAATAACCCAACGACAGGGTCCAATTACACTGGACCACGAATTTCAACTTTTTCTCTTTACCAGAAACGCCGTTATGAAATTCGTATGCAAAATCATCCCCTGATTTCGAAAATTGAGTTCATTTTTGATTATATGGTACGGTTTTTGAGATATTTGCAATTTACCGTTATTCGAAAAAACCAAAAAGATGGCTCCCTTTAATTACGTATATCTCACGAACGGGTAAAGCAATTGCAAAAAAGTTTACAGAATCAGAAAGACGATAAAATTTTCTATGAATACATAATACATTGTTTTTTGCTCAACCAGACAGTTTTCGAGATATTAGCTTATCATTTCAGATTTTTGTTTTTTTTATGAAAAAATATGAAAAAAAAAACTTTTTGCGAGGGCAACATTCCAAAACCACAACTTTTTATCCAGATATTTTTCCTTTGCGTAAAGCTCTGTTTATTTAGAAAAAAGATAAGCTATCATCGAATAAAATCGATGCAAAACTACGTAAGTTATAAGCGATCAAATAAAAATACCCAGGTTGCGCAACTTCAATGTATGTATACATACATATATTAAAGGTATAAAGTGCAAATGGGATATTATCCGGATAAACGAATAACACCATAACAATGATAATACTTTTTCTTTAAATAAATCAAATAGTACTTTTAATACTCGAATTGTTTTATATTAGGTAGAGAGGTTGCATCGAAAGGAAGAGTGGTTGGGTTCGAAACCTGCTGTAGGCATCTAGTTATAAACATGTATTTCCGTCACTTATGGGTAAGTATGCAGGTAGATTTTCAAAATTATAAGACACAAAAATTTTTTTAAAGCCTACATCTAAAGTAGGTAGTATTTTCTTTTCCCGGCTTCGTATAAAAAGGAACCTTTCTGTCTAGGTAAGATTTGATTTTTTCAATTTTATTCTTGTTCCGAGTATAAATATGAGTTAATGCACCTTGAAACTTCATAACATCTGCAAGGCTCGCCGAAGATAGTTCAGTTCATAAGTCAAATTTCAAAACCGTGATTTATTAAAAAAAGTAAAATGAGTAAAATGAAGCGAGAATTTGTTTGTAATAACGATATGTTCTGTTTCATGTGTGGCCAATATACTATCATAAGGCGACGACGAGTATTCTCAGATCATATGAAAACTTTATACTCCAAGTATTTTGGCATTGAGCCTAAAAATGCTGAAAAACCATGGACACCGAACACTTTGTGTACATCGTGTCGAGTAGAATTGATTCAGTCGGAATCAGGACAACAAATAAAATTTGATACACCAATGATATGGAGAGAACCTACTTGCCATTCAATAGAGTATTATATTTGTCAAACAAAAGTCAACAGTAGTATCTGAGTGCGGGGAATCAAGTTGTACTGAATTTCGCATGGGAAACGAGAGAAACGTTCTGTCACAAGCACAACTTAATGATTGGATAAGAGATTTGGAACTATCCAAGGAAAAGGCCGAGATCCACGCTTCTCGTATGCAACAATTTAAATTTGTGTTATCCGATGTTAAGGTGATATATTGTAGAACTCGTCACGAACAATTTTCCAAATACTATACCAAGAAAGACAGTATATGCTACTGCAACGACATTCCTGGTTTATTCAAAGAGTTTGGTCAAACATATGATTCAAAAGACTGGCGATTGTTCATAGACAGCAATAAACTGAGTTTGAAGGCTGTATTATTGCATATTTGTAACAAAAAGCCTTCTATCCCGATCGTACATGCAGTAAATACAAAGGAAACCTACGAGGAAACGCAAAAACTACTCAAATTTATCAAATATCAAAGTCGTTACAATGCTATGCGGTCTACAAAGTGGCTACACCAAGCACTGCTGCTTCCTTTGCAAGTGGGATAGCCGAGCTCGTAGGGACCACTACGTCAGAAAGGATTGGCCGGAAAGAGTCGAGTTTACCGTTGGTGTGGATAACATCAAATACACCCCTCTTGTCAAGAAAGAGAAAATCATACTTCCACCCTTACACATCAAGCTCGGTCTCATTAAAAACTTGGTTAAGGCTTTGGACAAAGAAGGCGAAGCATTCGACTATATGAAAACAATTTTTCCAGATATTTCTCAAGCCAAGTAAAGGAAGGTATTTTTGTTGGAGCACAAATAAAAAAGTTGATCAACAGTAATCAATTCAAAAGACTACTCTCATCAGTTGAGGCAGCAGCGTGGGAATCCTTTGAAAAGGTCGTTGCTTCTTTTCTCGGTAGACACAAAAGCCCTAACTACAAGCAGATAGTGAACGACTTAATCAATAATTATGCGAAAATGGCTTAAAGGCTTATTAAAATTAGTTTCCCAAAGTTCTATAACTTGTTTACCTAACTAATATTTTCTTTCCAGGCGTAAATATGTCCTTAAAAATTCACTTTCTGCACTCACATTTGAGCTTTTTTCCGGCAAATATTTGCGACGAAAGTGACGAACATGGCGAACGGTTTCATCAGCAAACGAAATTAATTGAGAATCGATATCAAGGATTCTGGGACGTCGCAATGATGGGTGATTACTGCTGGTTTCTCATAAGAGAAACCGATCCTAAACTGTATAAGCGTCAAAGTAGAACACATAATTATTTCGACTACATAGTAAAATCAAATTAAGATAAAGATTGTTAGAATATAGTATAAACATAAATAAATTTAAAAAAAGTTAAAAATATGGGAAATTTCATTCATAAATTGAACTTTTAACTAAATAGAAACAGAGCATAGCTAGATATTTCACTCACATACGTTTTGAGGTATTCGTTGAAATTGCCCAACCTGGGTATTTTTATTTGATCGCTTATAACTTACATAGTTTTGCATCGATTTTCTTCGATGGTAGCTTATCTTTTTTTTAATTAGACAGAGCTTTATGTAAAGAAAAAACATCTGGAAAACAAGTTGTGGTTTTGGAATGCTGCCCTCGCAAAGAGTAATTTTTTTCATATTTTTTCATAAAAAAAACAAAAATCTGAAATTATAAGCTAATATCTCGAAAACTATCTGGTTGAGCAAAAAACAATGTATTATGCATTTATAGCAAATTTTATTGTCTTTCCGATACTGTAAATTGCTTTACCCGTTCGTGACATATAGGTTATTAAAGGGAGCCACCTTTTTGGTTTTTTCGAATAACGGTTAATTGCAAATATCCCAAAAACGGTACCATAGAATCAAAAATGAACTCGATTTTCGAAATCAGGGGGTGGTTTTACATACGAATTTCATAACGGCGTCTCTGGTAAATTTTGGCCGTCGACCAGTGTTATTATATCGCGCATTTCTGGCGCACTTGTTGTAGCTGGAGACTGCGTAGTAGATGGTTCACGCGGGGTGACATGGTGGCCATAATTTAAAAATGATTTGGCATGACAATTGGGTAGTAGAGCACAGGCTATAATCCATAAGACCAGCATTAATCCCGGGATACTCGTGGTGTATTTCGGTTTTGATGTGCTGTACATTTTTTATTTAAATTATTATCACAATTTATTTACCTAAGCTAAATATTTTTGTAAGTACACTTCAGACTTTTGGTACGGTTTTCAGTTTTCACTATTTGGTTGGATCCATTTCGTCTTTTACACTTTTTTCAACATCTTTCACGTATTTAAATTTTTGTTATTTCAGGCTACTATGTAGTTTTGTACATCGATTAGAGATTACTGACCAACGTGGTCAATTTGACATGTAAAACACGTTGAAAGTGTCTGAGAGCAAAAGAAATCGTATTCGGTATTCAAAAGGTAACATTTTTTCTAAAGTTAATATTTTGACTGATTTGAAAAAAAAATATGATACTTTAATCAACTAGATGAAGTTTCTAAATTTTTAAAATGATTAAGAGGGAAAACAAATTTTGTACACTTATAGTCACAATAGTCATCATCGAGCGCCCACGTCCTCTTTTGCAATGATATTAATTTTTTCACATTTTTATTTAATTTTGGAATAGAATTAGCTTAAAATTTAGCTAATGCACTTGCTATTGCAGATGAATAAATATATGTACTTTCAATGTTACGTGGCGCCACACAAAGCGCATCCATATCGGCACCTTTGTGATGTACACCTAACCGATATGAACCGAAGGTATACATTTTGCCACCAAGTTTCTCAGAGGCTGTCTCTGGCACATTTTTTGCCATTGAGACATCTTTGACCCATTGCTTAACAAATGTGTTGAGTTTAGCTAAAATTTCCATACGATGGTTCAGCTCATTTTGGCTTTCAAATGGTTCCAATGCTTTACGCATATTTATTTTTTTGTGACCCCCAAATGACCAATTGCCAAGCATTCCAAAAAAAAAAAAATGTGTGATGGTAAACATCTTTACGGACATCATCCAAATCATTGTGTTTACCACCAGCACGAATACATTTCTGGGTGTTCGTGGCATGAACCCATCTCACCATTTCACGATTAGGATCTACTGTGCCCAAAATATCCATGACAAAATCTGCCAAGAAACAGAGAAAAAGCCATTAGTGCATGCATCAATGGGCATCGCAAAAGTGTGGCAACTGACGGCGCGGCCGACGCCGCAGTTGGAGCACCCCTTTGCAATGCCGGTAACCTAAAAAAGAGAAAAAGAGAAAAAAAAACCGAAGAAAAACCAATAAATCCCGGTGCCCATGCCAACGTGTAGGATCGTCACCACCATCCACGCCAGTAACCTGAAAAGAAACAAAATTAATTAATTAATAAAGAAAATATATTAAAGTATCACCTACTAAAATTTAATTACCAATTTTTTCTCGTCTATACTCAGCGTACGCTACCCACGCGCCGTAAATTTGAAAAGAATGAAAATTAAGTAACGGAGAAGCGAAGCAGTGAATCAGTCGATTTGCTTCCCGTTTGTTTCAATACCATTGAAATGAAATTTACATTCTATACATATGTGTGTTTGAATGTTCATATTCTTTCTATGCATCTGTATGTTTGAATGTTCAAATTTTTTCTCTACATCTGTATGTTTGAATGTTCACCTTTTTGGTCGTTGCTGCTGGGTAACAGTGCGCGGACCTTTAAATGCAAAATGTTGGTAGACGGAAAAAAGGAAATAGTAGTAGTTGGTAGATTTTGGTCCGGAAAACAAAATTACCGTTTATATTTGTACAAAAAAAATTCATAATATGTTGTTAAAACGAAATAAAGCACATTTTATGGAAATAAAACTCAACAAAAAATTTGCACTTGACTTTTTCCTGTATTTCGAGCTATAAACACTCATGAGACTTTTGCCACAACGTCTAACTACCACAACAATTTTCCAATGTACCAAAAGTACTGCCGCAAAATAACCGAGTTCGGCATGTTATCGTTACGTAAAACTTTTTATTGTCGTTCAAAATATTCACAAAAAAAAAAACAAAAATATCGCAGAAAATACTCGCGTGCTCAGTTACTATATTTCTCTAATCAAAAATTCATTTCCTGTTTAAGTTCTTCACAAATTTCTCAAAATTGACTGATTTGGTCAGTATCGCCAAATCCTAATCTTCCTAATATTTGTTGGGTGGGCTCGGCAACTCAATACTGTAAAATTATCGCAGTATACGTTTTCAGTGCGCAAATACTGAAATATGGGTAGAATCCAAGTTTTGGTAGCAGAAGTCGTAAAAGTAGTAGAAAATGAAAAATGGGTCAAAAAGGTTGGTCAATCTACCAATGCAGTAAAGTCCGTGCACTGACTGCCCATATACTTATACCAACGTATGTACGTATATATGCTGGGTTTAAATGTACAGTATACTAGGGATGCATAAAAAGATGCGAACGGGGACCCAAAAACCCGTTTCTGGCAAATCGGTATCGGAGCAAAATACAATTCGGGAACCGTGCCTTTTAATAAAAACCATCAATAAAACAGGACTATAAGCGTACTTGGGGAAAAGTTGAACAAATAATCGAAGGGCAATACAAAAGAATGGTTCATTCGACAAATTTTTCTCCTCGTTCGAAACGAAGATTTTTTATTTTTTCTTTATATAGCATAAAATTTTGCTGTCCAAACATTTTTTTTTGTGGCGGGCAGGAAAGTTGTTGGTTTTTAGCACCAACAACACAAATAACAACGACTCGATAGATCCCACATTAAACACTCTCTACCGGGTCGGTACCAAAATGTGAGTACCAAGCAATTTAAATGTCCATTTTTCTGCAGCACTAGTATGCCTGACTAGATGAAACGCTACCGGATGACACAAAAATAAACAAAATAAGGCACTAAAGCCCAAGACACATAATGCGCCTTGAAAGAGACCATGCACATAACATGCGCGAATATCTTCTTAGGCAGCTACCGAGTTTCACCCTACCAATACGCAATATGCAATTTAATAAAACTAGGGCTTACTCGCCACCGAAAGCGTGACACGGTCATAACAACTGAACGAGTTTCCTTTATTTTCTTCCATACTCTCTCAATAGAATGACTCGTTACGCTTCGCTAAGAAGGAGTTCTGAGCGCCAGGCCGCTCGTTACCCAAAGCCGTGCCATTTATGCGACGCGAAACATCCAATCAGGTCATGCCCGATATACCGCGCGAAGTCCCCGCTGCAACGACTGCGCGAAATTATAAAGGCCAAGGACTGGCTAAATTGCCTTTCAATGGTACATCGTGCCAAAGACTGCACGAGCAAAGGAAGGTGCCGAAGATATGTTAGCAACCATCATACCACGCTGCACCTTTCCATGGAAGACTTGTCGTCCGAGCCATAGCCGCCGAAGAGCTGGTACCAGCTAGTCATGGAAGAAGAGGGTTAGAAGAAGGTTATGAGCGGATGCCTACGATGCAAGAGGTGGACGACGGGACGATGGATGAGGCGCTGTCTCTCCACGCGTCCGAGTCGGCCTTTGCAGAAGAACCACAACTGCCATCCGGGAGTGGAGCGGGCTCCCATATAGTAAGTTCCGACACTAGGGGATGGGACCCACGGCGTTCCGACCCCTATTAGCACACGAACGACGAGAGAAAAGTGGAGCGGAATCACGGCCGTTCCGCCCAACTACGCAACAACGCACGCAAGCACATCGACCAACGCGCGATCGTAGACTGGCCCCTCGGCCGCCCCAGCTACACGCGATACGAAACGTGAAGGAAGACCATCGAGACGGTAGACTGGCTACTCGGCCGCGCCAGCTACCTCAACACAGTTCATTCCGGAACGGGGTCATTCCTGCCCGCGCCTTAGCCGGCCCAACCCTTCGGCCAATGGCTGCTCTGGCGCCAACTGCGATCGTGAAGATGGAAGCCGGAGGCCGTCTGCACCTCATCCGTGCCCTCATAGACGCATGTTCCCCCGCACAACGATCGACCGCAGGCTGGCGCGAGAGTTAGCACTGCCGACAACCAACGCCGACGGCGAAACCGGCTGTTTTATTTGCATTAGAGACAAACATGGGCAGAGTAAGACGGTGACGACTCACGCAGTCTGCGTCCATGACTTCAGGCGCGTCAGTCCAACTTACAACGTCGACCCCAGCGTCGCGGCTCCTTACGAGCACATCCGACTTGCAGACCCCCATTTTTATGCGTCCACCCCAATTCGCCTCGTTCTTGGCGGCGACGTCTACGCCGAAATCATGACGTCGGGCACATTACCACCATCCTTTGGATCGCTGCTCGCGCAAAGCACGATCTTCGGGTGGGTGCTTTCGGGGACACACCCGATCTAGCATACCCTAACGGTTATTTAGGGTTACTTAGTTAGTTTATTCTAAGTTTAAACATGTAAATTGTACATTTCCCGAAATAAATGAACTTTTATATGAATGGCAATTAATTTTTTCCTATTGTCCTAGCTCTAGGTCACGGCGAAAGCAAGGAGGATGCCGTCGCGCCATCCGGCGCGCACCGTTTAATTTAGAATCTAATTTAAGACAAATCGTGGTCGAGGATGCTCGGGCGGAATGTGGGCTGTTGCGTACCGCAAGGGGGCCGGCATGTTTAGGCCCGAAGCCTAAATTCTTCTTATCTTGCGCCACCCTAATAGCACCAATTTATCGACCCCTAGTTCGCCCACCTGCATATATATGTGCACATAGGTAGGGTTATGTTGTCCGTACACATATACATGTATGCCGGTACAACTATGTGGGGAAGCTTCCCCTTAAAACCGGAGACTTTTTCCGCGGTTCAGCGGTTGTCCTCGACAAGGCAACCGTCTACTTTTCCAGCGATCGTTGAGCGAACCACAGCTAACACCGTCCGAGGAGCCCCGCCACATTTTATTATACAAGGTAAATTATTGTGCTAATTTTAATTTTCACTATAATAAAAACAAATATTATAACGAGAAATATCTCTCGCCTTCCTTTTTATTATCCTTTAAATTTAACCCTAACACAATTGTGGTGCCTCCACTCCTTTGCCGAGTTTGCGACACACCACAATTGTTCAATTACAATTGCCACTTCATCAATCGTCGATACATTAAATCTTCTGGCATGCTCACCAAAAGGCGTTTTATCCCCTCTGATTATGATTTTGTGATTATCAGATGTTGTTCCTGTTGTTGTAGCGATATTGTTGCTCCCCGAAGGCTTTGGGAGTGTTATCGATGTGATGGTCCTTTGCCGGATACAGATCCGGTACGCTTCGCTACCACAGCACCATTAAAGTGCTAGCCCAATCATCTCGGGAACGATTTATGTGGCCACATTAAACCTTCAGGCCATCCCCTCCCTCCCCACCCCCAAGTTCCATGAGGAGCTTGGGGTCGCCAGAGCCTCGTCTGTTAGTGAAACAGGATTCGCCGCGGATAGGTTACGACAGGCATACCTAACGCGGGTATATTCTGATCATATGGCATGGCATACGATCGAAAGCGGTTTTGAACAATTTCACCAATTCATTGTTCTAATGAAAAAATCTTTGGAGATCGCAAATAATCGCTCGTTTTGTATGCGAGCTAATTGTGCAACGTTCATCCAACTCACGATTTTCATCTCCGATAAAATATATTTGCAAAAATTGATGGTTAGCGTCAGAAAATGGTAAAAATGCACCCGCTCGATGATAAATCGGACCTTGAATATGTAATATGTATGCAATGTAATTTGATGTTGGATCAGAATCCTTAAAAACATTGTAGAAACTGTTCCTTAGATCTACAGAACAATTAGATATTCCACATGAAGTACTCACCTTAAATGTCGGCATAAGATTGTATCTTATAATTTTTGTAGCACCAAACGAAGTCATTTGAAATGATGAATTGTATTATTGTATATGATTCATAAAATGCTTCGACATTGGTGATCTTCCAAAAATCAATGAGTGCAATTGACCAACAAAACTTTCGGCAGTTAGCCAGGGCAAAGAGATGTTCTCCTGGATACTCCTGGCACTAGCAGAGACGCAGCAGGTATGGAAAATACAGCCTCAGTTGAAGCCCCCGCGTGGTCCACCCCCGACACCCACGGTCTTCAAAAAGCCTAGTGAGCGGCCAAATCCCAGTAAAGTTGAATACAAGCACAGGAGAGCGGCTGCAAGGACCCTAACCAGATCCGCACGTATGCCAGACCTCGAGAGTGGAGCGGAAAGCGACAGCGTAGGAGAAATACTGGCAGAGATTGAATGGGCGAAAGAGGTGATACCCGACTTTCGTCTGGCAGAAGAAAAGGCACCACAAGTGGCATCCAAAAGGGCAAGGTCGGCGGAAGTAGTGCCTACCAAACGAAAGAGGCCGAAGGTACATGGGCGCTCTTTTGCAGAAGTGGTCAAGGACAAAATCCTGCAAGGGGTCCTTGACGACAATCAGGAAGACGGCGCAATAAAGAAAGACAAATGGAAATGGGTGAAAAGCGAGCTGTCGAATATCAACCTGGACGTGCTTGTGCGCAATCCTGGACGCCACCGGTATGCAAGGACGCAGGGTGGTTCCAGGGTAGCACCAAAGTCGTGGAATGCGGAGAAGAGAGGTCCGCAGCCATATGCAAAAAGGCGGTAGAGTCTGTAGGTGAAGTCTACTCTGGAGCGAAGCTCAGGGCGGTCGATTCCAAAGACATACCGTTGCGGCCACGAGCAAGAGTGTGGCTACCGGAAAAACCTGCTGAACCAGAGAGGATACTAAGCATGATAAGGATCCTCAACCCGATGCTGCCCGCCCCCAATTGGAGAGTTGTCAGCGTGGAGAAGGGGGACAGAGCCACACGCCAGGCTGTTCTCCCACTGAATGAGGAATCGCTGACAGTATTGAGGAAAACTGGAGGCGAGATAAATTATGGTTTAGACACCGTGACTGTAGGGGTCTACAGTAACGATGTCAACGCCGCTAGGAACTTGGCAGCCGAGGTGGAGCCAGAAGAAGAAGGTAGCGACGAGGACGTGGTTAAGAAGGCAGATGGGGGTGAGCCGGACACGCTGGACAGCTACACCTCGTCTACCTCATCCATGGGGATAGGCGGGTTACACCTGCATTACACGGAGGAGGAGCTGATGATGGGGGATGTGGCTAACTCCACTGCCACACAGTAAAGCAGCTTCCGCTGCACTGCTGCTCCGACTGACATCTAAAAGGGGCAGCTGATATTGTCCTCATCCAGGAGCCGTGGGTGGTAGGACAAAATATTTGCGATCTCAAGTCCACCGGCTACACACTGGTAAGTTGTGGCACCTCGGTAATGCCAAGATCGTGTATTCTTGTTAGTACCAAACTTAATGTTTTGTTTCTTCCTCAATTTAGTGATGAAGACATAACAACGATCAGCCTGAGCCTAAGTATGGGTCAAATCAAGCTATCATCTATTTATTTAGCCCACATTCTGAAATTCTCGACAGATTCTGCATACCAGAATGGACAGATTTCTGCAAACCACATACCAACTTTAACAAGGGATACGAGATACTAATCCCTGAGAGGGAATAGTGGGTGAATGACCCTGATAGGTCCACTAACAGCATTCAGATCTACACAGATAGATCTAAACTGGATAACAGGGTCGGAGGAGGTGTATATTCGGAACGATTGGAGATACAAAGACCGTTTCGCCTTCCAGATCACTGTAGCGTATTTAAGGCCGAGCTTGTGACCATACAAGACGCTGTGGACTTCCTTAGGAAGAAGGCAGTCTCTCAGAAGCACATTTATATTTTCTCGGACAGTCAAGGAGCACTGAAAGCCCTTGAACTGTCACAGCTAATTCTGAAACTGTAGTAGGCTGTCGCAGATCACTTAACGTGATGGCTGAACAGTTTACTCTGCATTTGGTATGGGTTCCGGGACATAAGGGCATACCAGGTAATGAGATGGCGGATGAGCTTGCAAGAAAGAGTACCTCCCTTCCACTTTCGCCATCCTGGAAGAGGTTGGGCATGCCGCTCTCCACCTGCAAGCGCAAGATAAAGGAGGCTCTACTGATGGAAGCGGGGGCCAGGTGGAAGCATCATGATATACGCCACCCAGCAAAACTCACAATGCCGGAATGGAATGAGAAGAGACCGCGAGAGCTTCTCACCTTCCTTAAGAGGGATCTTTCCTTAGTTGTAGGTCTTCTCACGGGTCACGTTTGTATTGGACTGCATGCGGAAAGGATTGGTGCTCCATTTAATGATTATTTTAGAAGCTGCTGCAACGAAGAAGAGCCTGAAACTGTTAGGCATCTACTCTGCGAATGTCCAGCGCTCGGTAGAAGAAGGCAACATTTTATGGGCAAGATGTTTCTCGTAGCTCTGACTTATATAGCTGAGGTCAATACACGAGGCTGAGTTAGCTTCATAAACTCAACGAAGTGGTTGGATTAGGAGAGTAGGAACAAATCCGTGTGGTTTCACAATGGGCCTATAAAGGACCAATCGTGCCGCTCCAATGTGGACGGCAGCCACTTGAACCTAACCTAATGGATCAGGTGGAGTTTCAAATGCTGGCAATTTCACTTTCCTATTAGCACAACACATGCCAGCCGTTCCACCCAGAAAATTAGCTGCTTCACAATGTGGACATATCGCACTCATTAATCCAGTATATCCATGAATACTGTAATCCATTTTTGGATCGCAATTAAAAGCAACACGATACATATTTTCTAGAACACGATGTCGTATTTGTCTTGTTCGTGCTGGATTTCTTTTCAGCTGTGGTTCTGCAGATCTATTTCGTGCATATCGTTCACCTCGTATTTCAGTTTGTTATGACAGGTCATCAATACTTTGAGGACCCAAATCTACCGGCTTTGGAGCCCACACATTCGAACCTATATAGTTTAGAAATTAAATTGAATAAAACAAATTATAATGTTTGAAATTGAAACAGGGTCTTTCTCTTTAAAAGGAGACGATAGGGATCATTTTCTCTTTCCACAGGGATTCTGGACGGACCGAACATACCCCGGACAAAGGAAAAGTCGGTCACAAATGGCGCCCGAAGCACTGAACATAGAGTCATATGGTAAAAAATAACAATACGAGGATAATCACAAGAGGAGACAAAGATAATTAAAAACACGAGGATAACCACAGAGGATACAAAGGATATAAGCATACAGAAACCAACAAGAGAGACATAGACACAATGGCAAGAGTCACGTGGGAATATTATCTCAACCGCGAGGAGCTGGTGAAATACGCGGTAGAATTTCAACTAGAGAGCAGTGGAACAAGCAGTGGAACGAGCTTCATTAAAGCGCAAGGTAGCGAGTCAAGCCTCGAGACTCGTTTCATCGAATCAGAGACCCAGCATACAAGACCAGGCCTGGCGATCAGCTAGTGTTACCAAGCAGCAGCGGCGTTTCAGCCGCGAATCAAACGATGGAGCAGAAGAAGAATCCGGTCGATACACCCAGAAACGAGGAGCAGCAGACATACCCGATGTATCAACCGGCATCACATACAAATATAATGGATCGAGTATGTAAGTGGGGTCTGAAATATGACAGTGGCAAGGACCCGCTATGTTTTATTGAACGGGTGGATCATCTGGCGACAGCTACGAAGTTGGTCGCAACTCCATCACACGAGCGCTACCAGAAGTCATGAAAGATAAGGCGTTGGTATGGTACCGCAACAACAACCGGCACTGGCAAGAGTTGGAAGCCTTTATGAAAGACTTCCTAAGGTTTTTCCTAAGTTCCAGGTACTTTGAGCATTTTGATGACGAGATCCGGCAGCGAGTTCCAGCGACCAGGTGAGGCCTTTAAAGATTATGTTCTACCGTTACAGGGGCTAATGCGACACGCCGACTACACCGATTACAAAAATCTGGATAGAATATATAGAAATTCCCGGTGAGAGTACCAGCTGTATGTAAAAAGAAGCGAGTTTAGTAGCCTGGAGGGTTTGGTCAGCCTAGTCGAGGACTATGAAAACATTACGCCCGAGAAGGAAACACTAAAATCAACAGCAAGGCCATTCGTACCACGAAGACTGGAGGAGAGGTGCTAGTACATGCAAACGGACGGGAGAGAGAAGGAATACCCGAGACAGGAGGACGCAGGAACACAAGGCAGCACAACTAGACCACAGCAAGGGACCATAGGCCCACGAAGCGCGTGCAGACGATGCGGCGAGAGCGGAGACTTCGCCTATGGGTGCCGAAACGAGCGATGCGACTTCTGTTGGCAGTGTGGCCGACCAGGCGTGTTGACGCGTGACTGCTGTCGAAGGCAGCCGGGAAATGGCCCGAGACCCCCATTGATAGCGAGGAGTGGGGTCTCCAATAACGAATCCTCCTGCACAACAAAAACACTTAGGCAGACCCAAGGACGAATCTTGGCTGCAATTACACTGGACGGACAAGAAATGATGGCATCGGTCGATACGGGAGCGACGAGGAGCTTTGTTAACGAAAAGGTAGCTGCAAAGTTGGACACGCGCAAATTGAAAGACGTAGAGACGCGAGTGGTGATGTGCGATGGTAGAGCACAGAGGGTAATCCAAGCGGTCGAGGCAGAGATACAATTGGGCGAACAAAGGCATGCGAGTGAGCTATTAGTTTTACCTGGGCTAGTCGACAGCGTGGTAATTGGCACATACTATCTGGCAAAGGCTAAGTTGGAGCTAGTGGCGGAGAAAAACTAGTATTACAAGTTGATGATCAGAAGCAGCCGGCGGCAACATGTACGACGATGGTAGACCAAGGAAATTACAACGGTGTCAAGGAGATCGAGGGGCGTGAGCAAAAAGTCCAACTAGCGGAGAACAGCATGGATGATGCGGTAAGTACCTTTCTCAAACACGAGTTACAGATTTTTGAAGAGATGTCCGGCTTGTCAAACGTAGCCACCCACAAGATAGTAATGCGAGATGATCGGCCGATAAACCAACGATTTTTTCCAAAGAACCCAAAGATGCAAGAGATAGTAAACAAGGGAATAACCGACCTCATATAGAAATGCAGCATCGAGCCATCCCGTAGCCAACACAGCGCGCCGATAGTTCTGGTTCGAAAGAAGAACGGCAAGTGGAGACTCTGCGTCGACTATCGACAACTCAACGCTCCCTCAGTACCAGACGCTTACCCACTACCCCGAATACAGCATATTTTAGATAGATTACGCAGCGCGCGGTTTATAAGCAGCTTGGATCTCAAAAACGGTTATTGGCGAATCCCTATGGAAGAAAGTAGTAACCAATTCACATCTTTTATGTTGCCCGGACGAGGACTGTACCAGTGGAAGGTGATGCCGTTTGGATTGCACTCTGCCCCGGTCACATTTCAGAGAGCACCCGATCGAGTCATTGGCCCAGAGTTGGAACCACATGCGTTTGCCTAACTAAACGATATAGTAAATACTAGCACGACACTGGAAGAGCATATCGCCCACCTAAGAGAAGTTTTCCAGAGACTAAGTCGAGCCAACTTGAAGATAAATCCGGAGAAATGTGAGTTTTTTAAGAAAAGTTTAAAATATCTAGGTCACGTGGTCAGCGAAGAGGGTATCCATACGGACCCTGACAAAATTGCGGCCATCAAGGAGCTGACGCCGCCACAGAACATACGAGACTTAAGGCGATTCCTAGGAGTAGTTTCGTGGTATTGAAGGTTCGTACCCGACTTTTCACGGGTTGTACACATTCTAACATCATGTTGAAGAACGGAAGGAGGTGGAAATGGTGCGAGGAACAATAGGTGGCATTCGAAACGTTGAAGAACGCGCTCATACAAGCACCAGCATTGGCGTGCCCAGATTTTACAAAGAGGTGCCGGTTACAGACTGATGCGAGCGATTACGGCCTTGGTGCAGGTCTTACTCAAGGGTTGCACCACGAGGAACGAGTGATAGCGTACGCGAGCCGTCGGTTGAATAAGGCCGAAACAAACTACTCGGCAACGGAGAAGCAGTGACTAGCCACCGTCTGGGCTACCAGAAAGATGAGGCCATATTTGGAGGGGTACAATTTTACGGTAATCACCGATCACTTGGCGTTAAAATGGTTAAACACGATCGAAAGTCCATCATGCCGAATCGCAGATGGACTCTTGAATTACAGCAGTATTCGTTCGACATACAATACAGAAAAGGAAAAATGAATGTGTCGCAGACGCACTCTCATGGCAGCCACTGGAAGAAGTTTTGGGAAGCATAGAGGAGGATGCTATTGCATGCAAATGGTACACGACGAAGATGGCCGAAGTAACGAAGGAGCCGGAGAAATTCCCCGATTACGTGATGGAGGAAGGGCGATTGTATCGCAGAATAGGGAGTCAAATGGATGGTGAGGATGCGGTACCGTGAAAACTATGCGTACCAACACCAGAGAGGAGAAGAGTGCTCAACGAAATACACGACTCACCGAGCGCAGGACACATGGGTATACGGAAATCCATCGCGGGTGCAATGATGAGGTACTGCTGGCCTAGAATGTTTAGGGACGTACGGAAGTACGTGCAACAATGCCACACATGCCAAGTCTACCAGCCCAGCCAACAACAAGCTGCATGTAAGATGCTCACGCAGATTTCCGACAAACCTTTTGCTACTGTTTGCGCAGATTTCGTTGGACCACTGCCGCGCTCGAAGCATGGAAATACGATGGCGTGGACAAATTCTCGAAAAGATCATAGCAATACGGAAGGCGACAGCGGAGAATCTGATCAGAGGAATGAGGGAGAGGATTTTGGCCCGATTTGGCGCGCCAAAAATCCTAATCACAGACAATGGAGCACAGTTAACGAGCAGGCATTTTAAGAAATTTTTACAAGAGGCTGGCATAAAGCACCAGTATAAAATGTGCGTTTTGAAGTTCAAGTGGGAATTGCCTTTATTCAAATACTTTGAGCTAATTTATATTAGATTATTCTAAACATATTCTTACGTACATATTTACTTTAACTTTACATACTTACTTAGTCTAAACGAATTCTTACATACATATTTACTTTAAACATACATACTTAAATACCTACATACAAATCGACACAAATATGTACGTACATATTTGTGTTGAGTTGTGACGTCTGTGGGAAATGCAATATCAGCAAATTTGCCTAAATGCAAAATTGGTTTAGTCGCGCGGTGTACACACATCTGTATTAAATCGTGTGAATTGCGCTATCAACAACAATTAGTAAATGCCTCGTTTTTGTTGATTAAAATTTAGATTAATTTTGTTACAGGGTAGCACTTTAACTGGTTTATTCATTTGGCATTGAAATTGTTAGCTGTTTACACTACATCTCCCTTTTTTCAGAATGCTTATGCATTTGGCGAATACATGAGCATTCTATTTAGTTAAATATAAATTAGTTCTATATTTTGTATTTTATGTTTATAAGTTGAGAATTTACTTATTCTATTAATTTAAGTCTATTTTTGTGTATTATATATAATTTAATTGAATTTATTTATTTCTTACAGCTTATACTAAGCCTAGCTTATACCTATATATAGTAATTAATATATAATCTAATTAAATTAATTTATCTGCATCTGCTGACTGCAAAAATGGAGTGAGAGTTGGGTAGCACGAATTACACCAATGCAAGGATTTTGCCAGTTGTATCTGACGCTGTTAACGTATTTAAAGTGCGAAGGCAACATCTGAACCGCGATGCACTTACTAGTATGAGTGATGCGTTACAGTATGAGCTTCGGCTACTTTTTCATACGTGGGATAGCTTCCTAGTGCCAGCGTAGAGTAATGAGAATGTATGCAATGCTATTGATGATTCGAAAGTTTGCTCATCTTGCACTAGAATGGCAGTGTTCTACAGTAATTGTACAATTTGTGTTTAAATTCCCTTAAGTTACTAGATTTAACATCATTTGTTAATTCATTGTAGAATTTTAATCCTTTATAGTACAAATTACATTTATCTGCTTCAGTTCTATAAGCAGGTATTTATGGAATGAATATTTCTTACATATTTTATGTTACTTTTCAAATATTCAGGCAAGTTGCCTTCTATTATGTTTCTAATAAAATTCATCGTTTGATAAAACCAATTTAGAGTGGCGAGCATATCTCTGATAGGTGTGTCATAGCGTTTCCTAAGAATAAATCGCATAGCTCGGTTTTGTTGCTTTTGCAATTTGTAAATTTGGCTATCTCTCATAATGAAGAATAATGTTGGACAATATATGAAGTGAGGTTCGATTATCGATCTGTAAACCATTACCTTGTACCGTCTACTTAAGTACTTGCAGGTTCTTTGCATGAAATATATCTTTTTGGCTATTTTCCCAACCGTGTAATCGATGTGCTCAATAAAGTTGAGTTTATCATCAATTTTGATTCCTAAGTACTTGATAGTACTGACTTTGTCAATAGCTTCGTTGTTTATATTTAGAAGTGGTAACACATTGTTTTGAAAATTCCTTCTTGAAATAACCATAAATTTTGTTTTGCTTATATTGAGTATCAACCTATTCGATCATAACCAATCATATACTCTATTTAAGTCTTCTTGTAATTTTATATATATTTCAGTGATATTATCTCCACTACTTACTTACTTACTTAATTGGCGCTTAACCGTCTAAACGGTTATGGCCGTCCATTAAGGCGCGCCAGTCGCTCCTTCGCTCCGCCAACCGGCGCCAATTGGTCACACCAAGGGAGTTTAAATCGTTTTCCACCTGGTCCTTCCAACGGAGTGGGGGCCGCCCTCTACCTCTGCTTCCATAGGCGGGTTCCGATAGAAACACTTTCTTGGCCGGAGCATCATCTTTCATTCGCATAACATGGCCTAGCCAGCGCAGCCGCTGCGTTTTAATTCGCCGGACTATGTTGATGTCTGCGTATAGCTCGTACAGCTCATCATTAAATCTTCTTCGGTACTCGCCATCGCCAACGCGTAGAGGTCCATAAATCTTTCGAAGAACTTTTCTCTCGAACACTCCCAAAGCCGCTTCATCTGCTGTTGTCATGGTCCATGCTTCTGCCCCATATAGCAGGACGGGTACGATAAGTGACTTGTAGAGTATGATTTTCGTTCGCCGAGAGAGGACTTTACTTTTCAATTGCCTACCTAGTCCAAAGTAGCATTTATTGGCAAGATTGATTCTTCGCTGGATTTCAGTGCTGATGTTGTTGCTAATGTTGATGCTGGTTCCCAAATAAACGAAGTCTTTTACTATTTCGAAATTATGGCTGCCAACAGTAGCGTGGTTGCCAAGGCGCATATGCGCTGACTCTTTGCTCGATGACAGCAGGTACTTCGTTTTGTCCTCATTCACCATCAAACCCATCTTTACCGCTTCTTTTTCCAGCTTGGAGTAAGCAGAACTAACAGCGCGGGTGTTTAGGCCGATGATATCAATGTCATCAGCATATGCCAGTAATTGCACGCTTTTATAGTATATTGTTCCAGTGCGGTTAAGTTCTGCAGCTAGTATAATTTTCTCCAGCATTAAATTAAAGAAATCGCACGATAGGGGGTCACCCTGTCTGAAACCTCGTTTAGTTTCGACCGGCTCGGAGAGGTCCTTCCCAATTCTGACTGAGCTGATGGTGTTGCTCAACGTCATTTTGCACAGCCGTATAAGTTTTGCGGGGAAACCAAATTCAGACATAGCGGCATATAGGCAGCTCCTTTTCGTGCTGTCGAAGGCGGCTTTAAAGTCGACGAAGAGGTGATGTGTGTCGATTCTCTTTTCACGGGTTTTTTCCAAGATTTGGCGCATTGTGAAAATCTGGTCGATGGTAGATTTACCAGGTCTGAAGCCGCACTGATAAGGTCCAATCAGCCGGTTCACGGTGGGCTTCAATCTTTCGCACAATACACTTGAAAGGACCTTATATGCGATATTAAGAAGGCTGATTCCACGATAGTTGGTGCATTTTGCAGTATCCCCCTTCTTGTGGACTGGGCAAAGAACACTTAGATTCCAACCGTCGGGCATGCTTTCGTCCGCCCATATTTTGCTAAGAAGCTGCTGCATGCGCCTTACCAACTCCTCGCCGCCGAACTTGAATAGCTCCGCAGGCAATCCATCAGCGCCCACGGCCTTGTTGTTTTTCAATCTGGTTATTGCTATTCTAACTTCGTCATAATCGGGCGGGGGGACATATATTCCATCATCATCGATTGTGGGATCGGGTTCTTCATCTCTGCGCGGCGAATTACTGCCTCCATTTAGGAGAGCAGAGAAGTGTTCCCTCCATAATCTAAGCACTCTCTGGACATCAGTTACAAGGTCGCCGTTTTCATTCCTACAGGAGTTTGCCCCGGTCTTAAAACCTTCCGTCTGTCGCCGTATTTTTTGGTAGAATTTTCGGGCGTTATTCCTGGTGGCTAGCAGCTCAAGCTCCTCGCACTCACGCCTTTCTGCTTCTGCTTTTTTCTTCCTGAAAAGGCGTCTCGCTTCCCTTTTCAACTCACGATAGCGTTCACACACACCTCTTGTCGCGCTCGCTTTTAACGTAGCCCTGTAGGCAGCGTCTTTTCTTTCGGTTGCAACGCGGCATTCTTCATCATACCAGTTGTTTTTTCGTGGCCGCCGGTAACCAATTTTTTCCTCGGCGGCAGTATGAAGTGCTTTGGAGATATGCTCCACTACGCATCAACAATTTATCGTAAGCAAAAAGTTTAATATCACAGTACTTTAGAGAATTGGTTATATCATTAATATAGATATTATACAATATAGGTGCCAGGACAGACCCTTGCGGAAGTCCAACAGGCATCTCTCTTTTTTCAGACAGGGATGATACAATTACAGTTCTTTGACTTCTCTTCATGATAAATTCTTGGAACCATTTTAGCTCCGTTTCAGTAACACCTATGCTATATAGTTTTTTTAGCAATAAATTTTGATCAATAGTCCCAAAAGCACGTTTTAAGTCTAGGAATACAGCTATTATATGTTTATTTCTGCTCAGATCTTCTTTCCAGTTAGCTAAAATAAGGTTCAAGTCACTTTCACAAGAATGTTTTTTCCGAAAGCCTGATTGCTGCGGTATAATAACTTTATTATCATCCTCACACGCTAACGTGTTAATAGGTCTTATCTCATCAGCTCTTATAGTATTATTGACTTTCTCTGTTGGTACCACAAATGAAGTTTTCCATAGGTTAGGAACTACCCCTTTGTCTAGACTTCCATTTACAATTTGAGTATAAAAGTATCCCGTGTATGTTATAGAGTTCCTTATGACTCCTTCAGTTATAAGTTTTTTCCCTCCTATTTTATTTTTGAATTTACTTACCATTTCTAGTATATTGCTTGCAGATACCTTCTGAAATTTGAAAGTAAGAGTGCTACTTTCAACAGCCGAAAATGCTACGTTATTGTTATTAACTGGGATATTCGAGCTGGTTTCGACTATGCTGTCAATGAAATACTTATTGAAGGACTGGGCTATTTTATTCTCCTGAGTATATAGTTGGTCGTTTATCAATATTTTATTGATTCCATTATTTTCTTTGGACATACATATGCTTTTCTTCAAATGCTTCCACATTGCCTTACTATCCCTAACATTATGTGTGATTTTTTGTTCCATATACTTGGCCTTTTTAATCTGTATCAGACGTTTATACCTACGCTTTGTAAGGTTGCATTCGTTCCATTCACCTGTTATTTGAGCTATTTTGTATAGATTGAATTTATATTTGTGCAGATTCGCTAGTTCAGAGTCGTACCATTTGTTCATAAGTTTCACAAAGATGAACTTGATATTGAACTGTATGGTTTCGTGATCAGAAATCTGATTCTCTTCCAATTTTTCACATGAAATGGATTCACTGTTTGTAAAGAGCAGATCAATCATTGTTTCGGTTTTATCGGTCTTTCGGGTGTAAAAATATATTTTTTGTTCCATAGCAAAAGACCTAAATAGGTCAACTAACTGCTTGTTATATGTTGTGCTTCTGTTAAGATTTATGTTGTAATCCCCAATGAAGACAACTGTTTCGTGTGTAAGAGAGTTGTTGTTTAGAATTTCGTTTAGATATGAAATAAAGTCAGCATCACTCGCACTAGGCGAATGATAAATCAATCCTATTTGATACTGGGGAAAGATGTTTTTGATTTTTATTATTATACACCAAATATTTTTGTTAATAGTGTTATTGTAAACTATTTTATACTCTATTGAATCATGTACATATACTAAAACACCCCCTGTATGTCTGCTATGTGAATTACACCGTAAAGGTTTATATGTTGATATCTCTAACTCTAGGTTTGTAATTTCATCTGTGTAATAGCTTTCTGAACAAAGAAGCAGATTAGGTTTCCGAAGTTCGGTAAGGCGTTCTAGCTTACCTTTATTAGAAACAATAATATTTATATTTAAATATATACAGTTCAGCTCATTTAATGCTCGTTGCAAAACGCGCACTTTATTTTTTAACTGTGTGTGTTTTTTGTACGCTGGGCAGTCTTTACTGACATCTACTCCAATGACTTTCTTTTTCACCAGTTCACAACAGTTAATACATTTAATCGTATTTGATGTACATTCCTTGCTCTCGTATGATCCAGCACATTTGCTAAAAGCCACTTTATTAGTACAATCGCTCGCTTTGTGCTTATATCCCGCGCACTTAAAGCATCTCAAAACACTTACGTGTTCGTAAGCGACACAGGTATCCCACTCTGTATATAGTCTCTTTTGCTGCAATATATTCTCAAGTGTTATTGCATCAGTTTCTACTAATGCAATATAACTTTCCCCCCTACGATTCGTATTTTCATACACCTTTCTAACTACAAACTCTTTTCCTGCACATGGATCGTTTTGCATCGTTAAACACTCTATTAACCGTTCATTGCTAATTTTTTCAGTTGTCCCAACTATCTTAACTATCTTTTTTATTTCACTTTTATTTTTTGTTTTCTCCGCTTCGTAATCTTTCCCTATAGTGTCTTGTACTTTCTGACGCACTTGCTCACAAGCTTCCTTGTTTCTACACTCCACAATTATAGCCCCTTTATTAATCTCTTTAACATTTCTGACAAGACCATCTGTGGGCTCAACAACTTTTTTCAAAGCTTCCTTAGTTTCCTTCACTTTCTTTTTTTGATTTTTCGGTTTAATGACGATTTTGTTCTGATTTGATTTAACGACCGGAGCAAACGTCAACTTGGTGTTAACGTTCTCGCTAGCTGCCTTCAAGTTACTAATAACTTCATTACTCTTTTGGAATTCATTAGCTATATCCTTTACAATTTCATTTTTCATTTCATTTATTTTTACTTCTATATTGTGCTCCAGAAGGGAGGTGAAATCTGTTAGGATGCTGCTTTTTAATTGAGAACATTTATTGATAACTATTTGTTCAACTATTTGTTTTACATCAGATACTTTTATTTTTGTTTGCTCACTTTTGTTTATTAGGTGTTTGATCTCAACGAACTTTGTATTTGTATCTGACAAAGTACATTGATTGCAGAACCATTTTAAATTCATTTTTTCTGAGATTATTTTTATCTCGTTTCGCTTTATGTTACTACATTTGATGCAAAAACTATAGCCACACCCACCAGAGCATGCTATCATTTCATCTACCTGCAGCAATTTCGCTGTACACTCTTTACATTCTCTTGGCATTATGGATGTATATTGTTTGCGAAGTTGTCACAAACAAATACATTAATTATATTAGTACGTTATCTTATACTACTTTTATATATGTAACTACTAATAATTTATATCAAATCTAGTTATAATAATATATAACTAAAACTAAACGTGATGTCAGCACTGCCAATATTCTTCTTCCCTTCGTATGTCACCCAACTTCCTTCTTCTGTCACTCACCAATGCACTTATGATGTTGAATAGGCGCAAATATTAAGCACTACGTCACAGACAGAAGAAGCAAAGCGAATAACAAAACAAACAAAAAAGAAAATCAGCAGTGCGAATGCCGTACAACAACAAAGCAGTCAGGGAGGTTTTTGTTTTGCATATTTAAGTGCAGGCAACTTGCAGGAACACTTGGTTGTTTATATTTATTTACCTTCGCTGCGCAGCGGCTGAGACGTTGACTCCGGACTCCACTAGATCAGCAAAGCAAATCAGGATTATGATGTTACTCCCACGGTGCTTGTTGTCCACTTGTTTTAGATTTAGTTGATGCCCAGTAAGATATTGTGAGTATTTAAGCGTTGTTTACGCGTTTATATCGTACGCAATTCACGTTAAACAATAAAAAATGCGGAGCTAAAATATTCACAACTTTACCGCCTTTTTACTCTTCTTTTCTTTTCTTATTGTTTATGATATCGCTATTTTCTATGTTGTCGGAAAATTTTTGCTTATCATTATTTCCTATTCTAGGCGGGATTAAAGTATAATTCAGCCTTATTCTGCATTTCGACTTGGATTGGAATTTTTTCGATTTGGTAAATTTGGTATTCGGTGTTCCAATCTCTTTCGATCCAACTTCGAATCGTTCGATTTTGTGTATTCTGCATTCCGATCGTAGTTCCGTTTTTCTAAGTTGCAAATTAGTTGGCGGAAAGGTATTTTCTTTTTATTTTTTTTATTAATTTATAACAGAATTTTAACAAAAATGTAAGTAAAACTTGTTAAGAATCGTATAAGGCTTGATGATGATTGTTTTTTATATGTTTCCAGGTCAAAAACAACATGTCGATGTCGAAGTCCTTGGACGTATTTGCCCCGCAAAAGTAACACATACTTGAAAGCATCCTTATTAAGTCGAAAGTTTTTTTTGAACCTAAATAAGAAAATAATTCATTAAACTTTACCACTTTTAAGTTCAATTTCAAACAATTCGTCACTCATCTCCAATGGACTACACAAATCTCGCAATATTTGCCTTTCCATTTTCGCCTGGCCATTTTCGTTTGCGTTGCTTTCCAACTCCCCAAATAATGCCGCGGCTATTGATTCTATTATAATAGACATCTATAATTTGTGTCTGTTCGTTGGGTCCAGTTATATGCCAAAGCAAGCTGCCAGAGTAGAGGAAGGTGAAGCGAAAACGTACACAATCCTTGCGGAAAGAATAAATAAATCTTCATAAATTCAGAAAATGTCAACTATATTCGTGCAGGAATCCGTTTTAAGAAAACTTGGTGGACATGGCAGGGAATTGGCCAAAAGAACGACAAAAACACACTTACAATTATTAAAGCATTCACTCAAATTAAATTTATTTTAAATTTAATTTATTTTGTTCCAAACAGCTGATTTCGAAAAATCATTTGCTCTTCCTCTTCTCGTTACGATTCCGACGTAATGCAGAATACTCAACTTCGATTAAAGCGGAGCGTAGAACGGGAACGTAATCGAAATGCAGAATAGGGGTGATTATTTTTATTTGTATCTATGCTTTCTACCTTATAGGGTATTAGAGTAAAATTATTATTTTTATCGATATTTTCTACCTTATAGGTTATTAATAAAATTATTTTTCTTATTGATATTTCCTATTCGGCAGGTTATTAATAAAATTATTTTTCCTATTCTACAGGGCCCTATATATCTACCATCAATTTATCTAAGAATCCTATTATCTAAAATTATGACCTCCTAGGTGAGAACGGTTAAACAAAGCTTTTGTATTGGTAGTCCATTTCAAATTAAAATTGAAACGTATAGAATAAGATAACGGTTATAGTCATCATTGGTTGATAATTGACATTGATCGATAGGCGGGATCTCTGAGCGTATGATATGCAGTAGATTGTGTACATTCATTGCTGCTAGAGCAAGAAGTAGTTATATAGTGATAAGTGGTTAAACCAATGGGTACAGTGGATGCAAACAATTTTTCATACCATTTTCATTTTTTCCAGCAAACATTTTTTTTTTTATCTTATGTGTCATGCGGTTTCTGGGTGGCCTTTCCAGATGGGATCGTCATGATATTTATGAAGAATTTCTTTAATTTTTGTCGACAGTTGTCACATGCATAACTTCTGGGGTTAATTCATATATTAGATCTTTGAGAACTTGAGTACCTATTTTGTTTTCATTTTTAAATATGCTTAATCGAGTATTCATTATTCTTGACCAATTTGTCTCCTAAGGCACAACTGTCTTTTTCTCTTACAAGTCCCATATTGCCGGCATTTTTAAGCCTGGTCGCATATTGTCCTAAGTCAATAACTTCCTCAACAATCCGGTTGCTTGTATTTATTATGCTACAAATTTTCTATCCTTTTGGATGAAAACCAGCGTGACATGTTTATTTATTTATTAAGCGCTTTATTTATAATAAGGTTCTCTCTTTGACTCTTAGTTTCTTCATTACTGTTGGTAATAGTGTTATTGACTAGATCGCGGGTTCGAATCGAGCTCAAGGCCTAACAATAATTTTTTATCATTATTATTGTTATGATAAATTTTTTCTTAATTGAAACAATTTTTAAATTAGAGTAGAAGAAAGAAAAAATTTAGACAACTGCCAAAGCTCGTTGTATAGATCCATTTCGGGAACTGCTAAATTCCTTCATCGGCAACGTTTAGGCGCTGCTGCTATAACTATTCAGCCATCACAGCGGTTTTTTGTTTGTCTTCATTAATCCTACTTCTATTCTGGTTCGTGCCAATTGATATTCACAACACTGCGACATCTGTTGCAGAATGGCCGATATAACAACAAAAAGTGTTATTGACTGGTTTTTTTTTTTTTGTTTGTTTTTTTTTTTAGAGTTTTACATGCTTCCACTAAGATTTTTCTTTCTAGCTATATACTCTTTGAAGCATTAATTGTGATATAAATATCAAATTCGTTATTTTTATAATGGGTATGTGATTATTTAGAAGAATATTAAGTACATGCATTTTTTTTTAAATTGTCCATCAAAACAAAGATGTCATGATCATCCAAAAAGATTATTCAAATTTTTGGTTTGCTATCAAGAAAATATACTGTTAATTGAATCATTTTGGGGTTATTGTTTGGAAATGAGTTTTTAATAGTAAGGTAATAAGGTTTTTGTTTTTAATTACGCTCTTGAATGCTTTTTTTGCTGTCTAAATTAAAATTTGATACAATTTTTGAGCATCATAGCTATTGCAATGATCAATAGTATAAATGCGAAAAATAACACGACTAACCAAACGTCGGCGATGTTTTGGATGTTGTTGGTTTCTTCTTCAACTGGTGGCTCATTGTTTAAGCGACTTAAACTATGATTTTTTTTCTTTCGTTTGTTTCATAAGCGCTGAAATTCTCATCCGGCTTATGAAATATTCTAAAGACATATTTTTAGTTTTTAATTTAAAGGAGTTTCTTCGAGTAGAAGATGGGGTGCCAATACCTCAGAGCCCAGTGCTCGCCTCCACATCACATTTTGAAAGGGGTCTTCAAATAGAAGATGAGGTGGCTCATTAGAGCGAAACCTTAGAGTTCCCTATGCTCGCCCCAAATTAAATAAATAAAGGTGTACCGATGCTTTGCATCGTCCCGTGTTTTAAATACACCACAAATAAAATTTAAAATAACAGACTTAATAAATTGAATACATTAAAATAAAGATAAATTAAATAAATAAAGGTGTACCGATGCTTTGCATTGTCCCGTGTTTTAAATACACCATAAATAAAATTAAAAATAACAAACTTAATAAATTGAATACATTAAAATAAAGATAAATTAAATAAATAAAGGTGTACCGATGCTTTGCATCGTCCCGTGTTTTAAATACACCAAAAATAACATTAAAAATAACAAACTTAATAAAATACAGTCCATTAAAATAATAATTTATAAAATTATAAATTTAAAAAATGCTTGGTTGCAATGGGCTTTGAACCCGCAACCCCAAACGTTTGAGTCGGGTACGTCATCCACTGTGCCACGACTCCTACGACTACAAACACATCAAATTATTCCCTTATAACTCACATTAAACTGCTCGCCTTTAACTGCCCCACGCTTAGCTATGGTCATTCGAGCCGGATGACCGGCTCCTATGGAATTAAGCCGTCTAGGGGGGAGCATGTTTAAGCGGCTTAAACTATAAGTTTTTTTCTTTCGTTTGTTTCATAAGCGCTGAAATTCTCATCCGGCTTATGAAATATTCTAAAGACATAGTTTTAGTTTTTAATTTAAAGGAGGTTCTTCGAGTAGAAGATGGGGTGCCAATACCTCAGAGCCCAGTGCTCGCCTCCACATCACATTTTGAAAGGGGTCTTCAAATAGAAGATGAGGTGGCTCATTAGAGCGAAACCTCAGAGTTCCATATGCTCGCCCCAAATTAAATCAATAAAGGAGGTTCTTCAAGTAGAAGATGGGGTGCCAATACCTCAGAGCCCAGTTCTCGCCTCCACATCACATTTTTAAAGGGGTCTTCAAATAGAAGATGAGGTGGCTCATTAGAGCGAAACCTCAGAGTTCCCTATGCTCGCCCCAAATTAAGTAAATAAAGGTGTACCGATGCTTTGCATCGTCCCGTGTTTTAAATACACCATAAATAAAATTAAAAATAACAAACTTAATAAATTGAATACATTAAAATAAAGATAAATTAAATAAATAAAGGTTATCGATGCTTTGCATCGTCCCGTGTTTTAAATACACCATAAATAAAATTAAAAATAGCAAACTTAATAAATTGAATACATTAAAATAAAGATAAATTAAATAAATAAAGGTGTACCGATGCTTTGCATCGTCCCGTGTTTTAATTATTCGGTTATCTGATACCTTGTTTTCCGAATTTCCTGAGTTTTCTTTTCCTATCTCATAACCAGCTATGGCTATCGTAATGTCGTTTGCTAATTTTTCCACCAAGACATTGTGAAAAATAAAAATTTCCTTTAATAACTTTCCTGTTCTGACAAAAAAGGACTAAGACTATAAAAAGGACTAATTTAGGCCTAATAAAATTATTGATTTTTTTTTTTTTATTCTAGGTATTCCAACTTACTTAAAATTTTATTTTACAACTTTCTTGTTTGTAAAAATTTTTCTTTTTAAAAATATTTTTTTTTTTTCAAAATATCAAAATTTATTTTTTCTTACTTAACAAACTCTACAGAATATTGGAATTTGAAAATTGATTTCTCTACTATTTTCATATTTTTTTGTTCTCTTATTCTTCATATTCATTGATCTGCTTAAGTTCTATGAGTCAAAAAAAAAAATTAACTAATTTATTAAAAATTTTGTCAAATTGACTTTGATTTTGTATGTCCTCTTCTGGGAACATAATTCAATAATTTGGAAAAAAAAGTTTTTACAGCAAAAATTATATTTTTGCTTGTCAATAGGCAGCGGTTAGGTTGCCGGAATATTGTTATTGTTACCAACTTAAAAATAATTAGTATTGTTAATTATTATAATAGATATTTGCTGCCTTTGTTGAATTTTGTCCTTTTTATTTTTTGCTGTGTATTTGCCAAACCGGCTTTCTTTAATTTCTTCCCAATTATCTGGCAAATATTATTCCACTTCGCTTGCCGCGGCTCCACTTGGTAAAATGTTTGGCAATTTGGAGCACCGCCTAGCACTGTCGATTTCTTGTTGCTGTTGTGAGATTTGTTGCCTTTATAGTATTTTTGCCTTTTTCTGCAGTGTATTCGTTGAATCGGCTTTGTTAATTTCTTCCCAATTAAAATCATTTGTTCGGTTACAAAAAACCTATTATGTTTGTGTAGTATGTGCATGTATATTTTTTTTTTATATATAGCGCTTAGGCTGAATAATCAGCCAGTAGAATCATAGGCAGGATCGCCATATAAAAGTTGAAAAATGAATGGAGTGTTTGTGAGGTGGAAGTGTGAATGAGTGAATGAATCTTTATTCAAATATTGTTAGCTTATTTATACTCAACTATTCTAAACATATTCTTACATATATATATTTACTTTAAACATACATAATTACTTAGTCTAAATTTATTCTTACATACATATTTGCTTTAAATATACATACTTACATACCTATATACAAATAGACACAAGTCTGTACCTACATACTTGTGTTGAGTTGTGACGTCTGTGGGAAATGCAAAATCAGCAAATTTGCCTAAATGCAAATTTGGTTTAGTCGCGCGGTGTACACACCTCTGTTTTAAATCGTGTGAATTGCGCTGTCAGCAACAATTAGTAAATGCCTTTTTTGTGTTGATTAAAATTTAGACTCTTTTTGTTACAGGGTAGCACATTAACTGGTTTACTCATTTGGTATTTAAATTGTTGGCTGTTTACGCTACAATATGTCCACATTGTGAAGCAGCTAAGTTTCTGGGTGAAATGGCTGGCATGTGTTGTGCTAATTGCAAAGTGAAATTGCCAGCATTTGAAACTCCACCTGATCCATTGCACTCATTGATTTTTGGAGGATCACCAATGTCGAAGCATTTTATGAATCATATACAAGAATACAATTTATCATTTCAAATGAGTTCTTTTGGTGCTACAAAAATTATAAGAGACAATTTTATGCCAATATTTAAGGTGATTACTTCATGTGGAATATCTAATTGTTCTGTGGATCTAAGTAACAGTTTCTACAGAGATAATTTTATGCCGAATGATAATTTTATGGAATATCTAATGGTTCTGCGGATCTAAGTAATAGTTTCTACAATGTTTTAAGGATTCAGATCCAACATCAAATTACATTGCATGCACATGACAGATTCAAGTCAGATTTATCATCGAGTGGGTGCATTGTTACCATTTCCTGACGCTAACCATCAATTTTTGCCAATATGTGGGGTATTCCATCCCATTTCGACCAATTTTGAACCCGAACCCTTTAGAATTGGCTGAAAGTTTTTCTTCTTTTTCTAGCTTACGAAAGACGTTTTTCAGAAGTTTTTCAAATTTTTTCATCCAACTCAAAAAAAGTTATGAATTTAAAAAAAACACTGTTTTTGTTCTCAAAATGCTATAACTTTTTCAACAATTGACCGCTTGGGATCTTTTTTTTTATTTGTTTTTAAATGTACTTTTCGGAAAAAATTCAAAAAAATTTTTAAAGCATTTTTTTTGTAATTTTTCAGTTTTTCAAAATTTTTCGAATTTCGCCCTTTTTTTTCTCATAACCTAAGGAATTAAATGCCCTTTCCTATGTGCCGCCTTAATTATTTCATCCTCCATAGCCGATGGAAGGACTATCAGTTCCTTGATGGGATCCTTATAGAGAATGCCATGCTTGACATAGAAATCTTCGTAACTATCCTTTCGTAAAACGGTGCAAACTGCCTTTATCCATTGGTCACCCTGTTGTGCCTCTCTAAATCTGTGAATAAACGAACACGATACTCTACTCAACGCATCGACGTGCCTCATTTTGGACCCACTTCGATGTTCATTCTCATAACTGTAGTCCTGCAAAAACATTCCCCAACGAGATACTCTTAACGGAATATCGCGCTTTTGCATCGTCATAGTAAAGGCATTACAATCAGTTATGATTTTGAATTTTATACCTAGTAAATAGACACGCCACTTTTTAAGAGCCTCTATTATCGCCAGCACTTCATGCTCATACGAGTGGTATTTTTCCTCAGATGGCTTGCACTTACGGGCCATAAACTGTACCGAATGGAACATCTGATCATCGGTGTCTTTCTGCATTAACACGGCACCGTATCCGACGATACAGGCATCCGTGTGCACTTCAGAAATTGCCTTAAGGTTGTATAATATTAAAACGGGTGCTTTCATCAGAGATGCCTTCAGCTGCTGAAAAGCAGTTATCCCCTCGTCCCTTAACACGAATTTGGAATCTTTCCTTAAAAGATCTGTAAGCGGTTTAGCTACCACTGTGATGTTAAACCGAGAAAACGCTGCAACGCTTTTTAACCTGAGGTATAGGGAAATTTGCAACGGCTAGGGTTTTGGTCTCTGACGATGCAATTGTACCTATCTAAAATGTACCCTAAAAAGTCAACTTTACGCAAGAGAATCCTACACTTGCTCCATTTTATTTTCAAATTATACTCCGCTGCTCTGATTAAAACACGTTGTAGCTTTTGGATTCCCTCATCCACATCCTTTGAGGGAATGATGAGATCATCCATATAGGCGACAACTGTACCATCCTGGATCATATCTCTTAGAACTGCAAATAAGAATCGCCAGAATACAGCTGGTGAAATTGATATTCCGAATGTAACCTAACAAAATTCGAATTGGTCATTGTGGGTAACGAATGCCGTATATTTTCTCGAGCCTTCTTCGACCGGCATATGGAAAAACCCGTTGGCCAAGTCAATAGTCGTAAAAACACGAGCTCCCTGAAGTCTTTCGATTACATCATCTAACAGGGGCATTGGAAAATTGTCCCGAACGATCGCAACAAAGTCGCTTACTACCATCCTTTTTGGATACTAGCACAATAGCTGATGCATACTCCGACCTACTTCTTCGTATAATACCTTCTTCTACCCACTTTTCTACCAACTCATCGACACATCTTTTATCGGCGTATGACATACGTCTAGGCCTTTCATAAATGGGAACATCATCTGTTAGCAAAATTTTCATTGCTACTGGGGACTCTTTTAACTTCTTTGGCTCGTAATTGGTAATAAGTGATTTGACCCTATTTTTATCTACGGGCTGCAAATGCGACAAATAAACGTCTGCCCCACTACCCTCAAATACCTCTGCTATACAGCACATACTTTTAAACTCTTCTAACACCTCCAACTTCTTATCATTATTCTTTTCTTCTCTTACTAGCTCCCTAGTACCTATGCTTGAATCTTCCGAGGTATTTTCTGTGGTGCTGCTTTGCTGCTTGCTCTTCTCCTCGACCACGACTGCTTTCGCCCTATACTGTGCCAAATCCTCTGAAACAATCAAACCACTTGTGGGAGTATATCATTACCAACTATGGCTGCATAATGTATGTCGCGCTCATGTATGATGCATCTATTTCATCTCATCCACAGCAAATACGAATGCTATTTTCCATTATAATATCAACATGCATGCCATCGAATCCAATTGAGTTGTGGAATAAATATAAAGATTACATGACTGAAGATATTTTAATTCGGATGCGTCGTAGAGAAATGGATCCTGATTTGCTGATTACATTGGAAATGTACAATGAAGCTTTGATAATAATTGAAGATATGTGTCTTGCGGTCGCCAATAAAGCATTGGGGCAGTTAGCTTTGATTTCACCAAATCGTCCAATGCTTGGTTTATTTGATGGAGAGTTGCAGCGTGAACAACAATTCGATTGTTACGATTTACGTACATTTGTTCAATCCAACTTCACCAAATTGAACAATAAATAAAAGGATATATATGACAAAATCTTGCAAATTGTTTCTGATAACACACGTGGCGGCACCGGAAAAACATTTGTGATTTCGTTGATTTTAGCAACTATTCGATCGCAACAGAAAATTGCTTTGGCACTCGCTTCTTCTGGAATTGCTGCAACTTTATTGGATGGAGGACGAACAGCTCATTTAGCGGATTGCCATTGAATATACAGGTGGTTGAAATTCCAACCTGTAACATGTCCAAAAATTCAGCGATGGCAAAAGTTTTGCAACAAGCAGCGGTCATTCTATGGGATGAGTGTACAATGGCAAACTAAAAATCATTGGAAGCATTAAATCGAACGATGCAAGATTTACGTGGAAACCGAAGGCTTTTTGGTGGTGCTTTAATTTTATTGTCAGGTGACTTTCGACAAACATTGCCCGTTATTCCACGATCAACACCGGCAGATGAGATCAATGCATGTTTGAAGTCTTCCCTTTTGTGGCGATACGTGGAAAAATTAACACTATACATAAACATGCGTGTTCAGTTGCACAATGATCAGTCTGCAGATCAGTTCTCGAAGCAATTGTTAGAGATCGGAAATGGCAAAATTCCAAACGACAAAACAAATGGTTTGATTACATTTCCAAACAGTTTTTGTACAATTATCCAATCAAAAGAAGAATTAATTGAACGAGTGTTTCCAAATATTGTTCAAAATTACATGAATCACGATTTGTTGAGAGAACGCGCAATACTGGCACCAAGAAATGTACATGTCAATAAAATCAATCATCACATTCTGAGTAGGCAAATTTAAAAATGAAAAAACTGCCAGGTGTGGTGACAACATACAAATCAGTGGATAGCGTAATGAATCAAGATGACGCAGTGAATTATCCAGTTGAATTTTTGAATTCATTTCAACCGTCTGGTATGCCACCGCATTGTTTAAATTTGAAGGTCGGCTCATCAGTTATTTTATTACGGAATTTAAATGCAGCAAAATTGTGTAATGGAACAAGACTGAATGTAAAATTTGATGACGAATTTATTTGAAGCAACAATACTGACCGGCAAAGTGAATCCCGGTGATACCAACAGACGTGCCATTTGAATTCAAGCGTTTGCAATTTCCAGTGCGCTTGTCATTTGCTATGTCAGTCAACAAGGCGCAAGGACAAACGCTTCGAGTATGCGGATTGAATTTGGAGGAACCGTGCTTTCGCACGGACAGCTATACGGTGCCTTCTCCAGAGTAGGCATTCCAAATCGTTTGTTTATTCATATCCCAGATGGAAAAACGAAAAATGTAGTGTATCCAAATGTTTTGGATTAAGAATTGAAATAAAGATAAAAAAAATTCTATGATATTTTATTCTTTTTCCAATATTTCTATTGGTGTAGCGAAGCACAACGGGGTCCCGCTAGTATCTTTATGCTTTTTGGTTTTTTCGTATTTTCCAGAAAAATATTTTTGATATTTTACGTCATGCGATTTCTGCAGCGGCCACCAAGATAGAATCGTATTGATTTTTATAAAGAATTATTTTTATTTTTACCGGAATTGTCACATGCACAACCTCTTGCGTTTGTGCAATCGTAAATCTTTAGAAAGCGTAGGTACCATTTTATTACATTTAAATTTGCCTACTCGAGTAAAATTCTATAATTTTATTTTTTCCTTATAAATTTCAAGCCCTGGTGTGCCGGCATTTCCTAGTCGAATATTGTCCTAAGTCAATAACTTCCTCAACAATCTGGTTGCTTGAAATTCTTCTACGCTACTCTTTTCTATCCTAAGATGAAAACGAGCGCGACATGTCTACTTATTACAAATTTATATAGCGCTTCACATATATATATTTTCTCTTTGTGATTTTTCTTCATTTTTGCTGTTGTTTGTGATATTATTATTTTATTTTTGAATTTTGCATACTTCCACCGACACGGAGTTTCTTTTCAAATGTAATTTGAAAGAATTATTATTTTTGATATACATTTTCTGGTGTCATAGCCTTCTTGGTTGGTATTTCCATGTGAGCTACTGTGCATTTTTGCTATTGCTTCCTTATTATCTTTGCCTTTAAAGATATCAGGGGCACTCGGAGTAATTATGCAAATTATGATTTGTTGTTCACTTTAGGTAGAGTTGCCTTTACTGTCGGGGTGTTTAAAATATTTTTCAGACATTCCAATTTACTAGATATATAAATATTACTAATTACTTTTATATTTTTCTTCACGACAAAAATTTTTTTTGACAAATTATTTGAAAATTTTATTAATCTTCTTTTTTTTTCAAAATTAACCTAGTCCTACTGTAACAATGTTAGATGTTGGGTCTAACTTAATGAGTAGAGAAAAAAAATTCCTAAGCAAAAGCGAAGTTTTTGCTCATGGTTTAGCGTCCATAAGGCCGCTCAATTTATTCTAAAAATATAAAGTATACTTATAAGGTTTAAGTCTAGTTTGCTGCCAGTCTTTCTGAATTGTTGTGTTTTACCACCAGTATTCCACTTCCTTATGCGTTTATTGAAATAGTTGCTAGTCCGCCGTTGCTAGTCCGCCGCTGCTAGTCAGGATGTTTTACGTCTGTTGTCGGTCTTTATCCAGGTTAACATTGCCTATCGCCATGAAATATTTAGTTATCACCAAATGATCAAATAATGCCTTGTGTGTTTAACTATCGCCACGAAGTATTTAATTATCACCAAATGAACGAATAATGCCTTGTGTGTTTAATTATCGCCATGAAATATTTAGTTATCGCCAAACGATCAAATAATGCTTGTGACAAAATTTTTCTTTTTTTCTGTCTTTAATCCTCGTCCTTGTTAGTAATCCTTATAGGATTTTTGTTGCAAAGAAGGCTAATAGTCATTTTTTGGATTATTTAAGTATTTTAATAACTTTTAAGGCTGGCAGGATCTTGTCCAGTCAGATCGTTTTTAGCAGTTGTGCTGATTTGATCTAAACTGGCAGGATGTTTTGCTCCAGCAAGATCTTTAGCACTTTTGCTAATTCCTGATCAAGCTGGCAGGATCGCCATGTAAAGGAGGTTAATAATGAATGAGAGGCGAATGCCGATGAGTATCGTTAAAAAGCGATTTTTCTTTATTACCGAAATCCATTTCTATTTATACAAAAGTTCTTAACCTACACATACATACTTACATTGATGCTTACATACTAAAAGTGCATGATTCATGATTTCATAATGAATACTTGTTCGTAAGCAAATTATTTTATTGACCTACATATTGTCAATATGATCCGCGCCTAAGCTGGTTGGTATGACGAATCAATATATTGGGCGGTTTGGCAAATGCCAATGAACCCATAGTGGTTATCTGGGTCAGTTAAATATGAACATTTGTTTGCATGTATATTTGTAACGTTAAGCGCATTCGAAGTGAGGTGAATTCCACGCAACACTACATTACATCTAATTAACCAGGTGCATTAAAGCCAAGCAACGCCACGTACTTGAACATTAACGTTTTTCTCTTTCATGCACAGTACCGTTCCGAGAGGCTGCATCATTAGAGGCAGGGATGTCCCCCGGAGATCGCATTTAGCATACAAACAAACATACATATCATATTTTCAGCATTTAGGATCTCGTGCCTGGGGACGGTTGCTGGCGCATCGGACGGGTTCTTAGCTGCTCTTCGCAAGGGAGGCCGGCATGTTTAGGCCACCAACCTAAATATTTCGGACCACCCTAACGCACGCATTAGTTATCTTATTATTACCGGTAACGGCTAACACCTGCCGAGAGCTAACTGCGAAGGGGAAAAACTCGACGAAAGTTAGCTATCCGCAGGTGCCGCGGACTTTTTCGCGGCTTGATGCTTTCTTCTTTTTTGAAGCATTTGCGATATATCCTTTGAATTATAAACAATTTACCAATTTCACACTTGTCATTTCTTAATTAAAATATCTAATTTGGCTTGTATTTGAACTTACTAATTCCTCTTACACACAGCAATAAGTGTTAGTGTATATATCTCTCAATAAAAATTGTAACTCGTTATACTAATTCTGTTTCTATTTCCTTTTATTTGCGTCGCATACGCCCGATTTCTCGGGTCCACAATCCCACCGCAAACACTGCCGTCATCACCATCTGAGCCGCCGTTAGCTAGCACTCTATCTCTCTCTGCGGAGAATCACCGTCCTTGGATCGCAATATTCCCACCTACACTACCTAGGAAACATCTCTCTCTCTCTCTACTTGATTCAAGGTTGTGGATATTCTAGCCTGAGAGCCGCGTGTGTGTGTTTTTATATAGGTGGGGAAGTGGGACTTCCACCCGACTCTGGATTGACTGAGCATACCTCAGCCTTTGACCAAACTCACCTCATACGACTACGCAGCTTTCGAATTGAGCGGGGTTACATAATATGTAGGTTTGTGTCTTTGAATTGAGCACTTACATAATTGGTCGTAAAGAGGGTGCGCTTTTGTGCACGAAAGTAAATTTCGATATTTGGAGAGATTGTTCGAATTTACAAAAATTTTTTCTATTAATTATAAACAAATAGAGTAATATTTGTTAACAAAAATAGGCCTATGCCCTGCGGCTGATACATACGAACCGATTCATATAACTTTTATATAATTTTACGTATGCTAAGTATGCGAAACATCCTTTCAATGTATTGTATGGAAAATTTGTTAGTGTATTAATTTATAGATAGTAGGGTAATATATATTTTTTATGTGGGAAAAAGTCCCTTTGATGCCGGTTGCCGTTTTAACCTAAAACCAAAACATTATTGGGACGTTTTTTTTTTCGTTTAATATGTGAAATTTTCCGATTCAATCAAATTTGCATTTAAACAACAACTAAGGCATGACGTAGCTGAATGCGTTTGTAGCCATTTCAATTATCGTAGGAGTGCGGGTTCGACTCCCACTTCCGGGAGAAAGGGCTTTGAAGAGATTTACAAGGTATAATCGAAACAGCTGTCGCCTTGTCCGTCCCGATGTCACGTTGTTTAAATTTTTCCCAAATTATTAAATAAATAATAAACTAAGTTGAAAAAAAAAGAATATATAATAAAATAAAATATGAAATAAAATAAATTAGCATAAAAGGCAATGTAAAAAATTTAATGTTATAATTGTATAGTAAATTTATTTACTTCTATTCAGTATAAGACGTACTTTATCTAAAATGAGCATAAAATCTGGAGATGCAAAAACATTTTCAGGTAATTTGCCATTAATTGTTATAAACATATTTAGTTAGTTTTAACAAAAGTTAACTTATTATTTGTGATTTCATGTTTTTTGCAAATAAAATAAAAAACGAAGAATCTGTTATATAAAGACCTATGTATTTACATGTAAGTGAAATTTGCCACAAAAAATGGGCAGGTCAAAAATTAGTTCTACTTAAGTTTTTTTGTACGCTACAAATTATTTTGGAACATTTTTTTTTGGTTTTTGGAACAGGCCACTATAGGTAAATGCCAAGAATGGGGAAACCATATTTGTATGTAGGTGAAACATTTGAGCAACACGACTACGCAGCTTTCCGAATTTTGAATTCAGAGGGGTTATATGATAGGTTTGTGTCTTTGAATTTCAAATTAGAGGACTTAGATAATTGGTTCTACATATGGTACGCTTTTGTGCAACTAAAATAAAAAACAAAGTATCTGTTAAATAAAGACCTATGTATTTACGTGTAAGTTAAATTTGCTAAAAAATGGACCGGCCAAAAATTAATTTTATTTAAAGTTTTTTTGTACGCTACAAATTATTTTGGAACAATTTTTTAAGGATTTTGGAACAGGTAATATAGGTATAGGTAATATAGGTAAGTGGCAAGAATGGGGAAACCATATTTGTATATTAAGCTGGGTTGATTTGCATGGACGAAAGTTAACCCATATCGCGCCATCGATTTTTCGATAGTTTTTGGGCTCAGGAAAACAAGTTCCACTAAGCATACCCAAAAAAATAATTTCCGAGCCTGCAAAATTTGATTTTTTTTGATTTTTCATTCTTTGATTTTTAAGGTATTTTTCATGACCGCTAAAAACTTTGGCGATAACAGTTAAAAAAAAATATTTTTTGGACTTTGAGGAGTGTTTTGTTGAAAAAATTTATTTTTTCGCCATTTTTTTTTTAAGGGTTTCTTCAGAAACGTGCAAAAGTGTTGCCGATGAAAACGAATTTGTCTCATAGTTCCTATCCCACTGAAAATTATGCGATAAAAACGTTGGCATTAAATGTTAAAAAAAATTTTTTTTTTGGTTTTTGGGACTTGTTTTGGTCGAAATAGATTTTTTTCATTTTCAATGCTCCAAATAATTGTTTATGAATGTGTTTCCGTTAGACCCACCAATAAGTATACCAAAATGATCAGGGGACGAGCTAAGTTGATTTAGCCATGTCCGTCTGTCCGTCCGTCCGTCCGTCTGTCCATCTGTCCGTTTGTTTGAACGCAAACTAGTCCCTCAATTTTTGAGATATCTTGATGAAATTTGGTAAGCAGGCATATTGTGATGGGGGATTTGAAATTTGTCGGAATCGACCGGATCGGACCACTATAGCATATACCTTCCATACAATCGATTGTTCAATAAGAGGGTTTTTGCCATTTCTGCCCCATTTCTACCTCATTTTAACAGCTAGCAATATCAAATTTTACCACAAGCTTACGTATTGGGCATAGATTGTTGTCTGAAAAAATCAGCAAGATCGGACTAAAAATCGATTTCGACAAAAATGATGAAAAAGAGGAGGAGGCAGAAATGGCGAAAACGCTCTTATTGAACAATCGATTGTATGGAAGATATATGCTATAGTGGTCCGCTCCAGTCGATTCCGACAAATGTCAAATCCCCCATCAAAATATGCCTGCTTACCAAATTTAATCAAGATATCTCAAAAATTGAGTGACTAGTTTGCGTTCAAACAAACGGACAGACGGACAGACGGACGGACGGACAGACGGACATGGCAAAATCAACTTAGCTCGTCCCCTGATCATTTTGGTATACTTATTGGTGGGTCTAACGGAAACATATACATAAAAATGATTTGGAGCCTTGAAATGAAAAAAAATCGATTTCGAACAAAACAAGTCCCAAAAACAAAAAAATTTTTTTTTTAAACTGTTAATGCCAACGTTTTTATCGCATAATTTTAAGTGGGATAGGAACTATGAGACAAATTCGTTTTCATCGGCAAGACTTTTGCACGTTTCTGAAGAAACCCTTAAAAAAAACATGGCGAAAAATAAATTCTTTCACCAAAACACTCCTCAAAACCCAAAAAATATTTCTTTTGAAAAAACTCGCCAAAGTTTTTAGCGGACAATTTTGAGTCGGACAGGGTATACATGAAAATTTTTAAATCAAATGGAAATTTTTTAAGTAGGTCATGAAATCAAAGAAAAAAACTAAAATTTTGCAGGCTCGAAAATTATTTTTTTGGGTATTTTTAGTGGAATTTTTTTCCTGAGCCCAAAACCTATCGAAAAATCGATGGCGCGATATAGGTTAATAAATCGACCCAGCTTATTTTATATAGGTGAAACATTTGAGCACCACGACTACGCAGCTTCCCGAATTTTGAATTCAGCAGGGCATTCGCGAGGTGGAGGTGTACTTATTGCAGCTCAACGCAGGTATAATCCTTCCCTAATTCAGCTGGATAATAACGATTCGCTACTTGACCAGCTCTGTGTTAATGTTAGTGGCTCTACGTACCCCCGCTCTCTATTCTTGATGGCATCTTATATTCCACCGAATAGTTCTGAAGATCTTTATAAAGCTCATGCTGACAATATTTCGTCTGTAGTTCTTAATAAGCCTGGTTATAATCATGTATGTATTTTATGTGACTTTAATCTAAGTGATGTCACTTGGTCCCAGGGTTTCTGTGGCTCGGGCCTCATGCCAAATAATATATCGAAGTCCTTTGAGACTTATTTTTTAGATAGCATGCTAAGTTTAAACTTGCTGCAAATCAATAATTTCACTAACAGGCTTGACAGAATATTAGATCTTATATTCCTCAGTGATAATATTAATTTTAACATATCCGAATGCCATGCACCATTTGCTCCGTCGGATATGCATCATACTACTATTGTTCTTAAACTTGAGTTTTGTGTACTCTCTGTAATTGATGATTTTGCTTTTAATTTTGCACGGTGCGACATGACTATACTTAACCATGTTTTCTCGGAAATTAACTGGGCTGATCTTTTTTCCTCCTCAGATGTTACCATTTGCTATGAAATATTTAGATCAACGCTTTTTGACCTATGTTCCAGTCTTTAAGAAGAAACCATATAAATTAGCTTGATATACTAAGGGTTTAAAAAAATTGAAGAATTTGCGAAACAAGTAATACAAAAAGTTTAGTCAGACCACGAATCTGTTCTTTTAAGAGAAGTATCAGCAGTATCTAAATGAGTTTAATTGTCTGGAAAAGTTTCTTTACAAAAGCTATATTCTTAGCTTTGAGACAAACATTAAGTCCAATCCTAAAATATTTTGGAATTTTATTAAATCTAAAATGACCTGCTCCTCGGTTCCTGCTTTTCCCTTTTACCAAGATAATGTAGCTACAAATCCTAATGCGGTAGTGAACCTGTTTGCGGACTACTTTAGTGCTAATTTTGCATCCTATGATGATGCCCCTTCTTTCGACTTTGCATCTGATTTAAATTCTTCTCTGGATTTCTGTTCAATGTCAATTTCATGTGACGATATCTCAAGTGGTATTACTAAATTAAAGCAATCGGTCAAGACAGATTCTGATGATTTCTCAAGTGCCTTGATTAAAGGTTGTCCGGCCTTAGGTTTGTCTCTTGAGATCCTGTTTATTATTTCACTTCAGTGCGGGGAGTTTATTGATGCTTGGAAACATACATCGATAACTCCTACCTACAAATCTGAAAATAAGAATGGTGTCTGCAACTACCGACCTATATCAAAGCTCACTACTGTTTCGAAGTTATTTGAATTGTAAAAGACAAGTTCTAATTTTCATTGAAGAGTCTAATTTGTGCCAAGCAGCATGGTTTTGTTGCGGGACGTTCGACGGTCACCAATCTAGTGGAGTTTAGTGAGTATTCTATATCTGCTTTTTCATCTGGATGCCAGGTGGATTGTTTTTATACTGACTTCTCCAAAGCCTTCGATAGGGTATCACATGAGATCCTTATTCATAAACTTTCTGTCTGCAGTGGCTTAAATCTTATTTAATCAACGACATCAGCGCTTGCTTTTCGTATGCTAGGTTTCTCTTGCACGCTGATGATCTTAAAGTTTTCTCCATTATAGAGTCTTCGCGTGATATGTTCGAACTTCATTGTGAAATTAATAGTCTCTATTCCTGGTGCGTTAGATCGCACCTTTCTTCAAATATTAGTAAATGTTTTCACGTAACCTACTCTAAATTGCGCTTTAAGTTTAATAGTTCATATACCATTGATAACAATCCACTGCAGACTGTTGATAAAATCAAGGACTTTGGTGTGGTTTATGATACCAAATTTTCTTTCAACAGCCATGTAAACTTTATCATAGCCAAATCGTATGCAATGCTTGGTTTTATTCGGCGTAATAGTTCGGAGTTCTCTGAACCGTATACACTTAAATTGCTCTACAATTCATTTGTACGATCTCACCTTGAGTGTGCCACTAACATTTGGCGACCGCTCCAACAGTTTGCAATCAACAGGATTGCGCGAGTTCAAAAAGTTTTTCTTAAATACTGTCTGCGATCACTTAGATTTACTAGCCCTCTTCCCTCATATAATGCACGTTTACTTCTTTTAAATCTAAAACTTTTAGAAGCGAGAAGGTCTATTCTTTCTTTGATCTTTTTATATTGTATCATCCATGAGGATACAGATTGTGCTGCTCTTCTTGAGAAAATTAATTTTAATGTTCCAAAGAGAGAACTTAGAAACTTTTACCCTTTTTATGGCATTAATAGTAGAACGAATTATGCTAGAAATGCCCCAATTACCCGCGCTAAGAGTGAATTTAATAAGATCTCATATTTTATCGAGCTTGATTTCTAGTTGACGAAGAATGTTTTCTACAATTTATTGTGTGATTTTTAAATTTTTCTATACTTTGTTATTATTCTGTAAGTGCTAGTTTTTCATTGACTTGATAACTTTTTTTATTTCTTAATTGTAGTCTGTTTTTTAATTGTATGACAATTGTTAGTAGTCTGTAAGAATTTTGTTAATAATATGCTGTATAATTTTTTCATTGGTAGTCTGTAATAGGTTTGTGTCTTTGAATTTCAAATTAGAGCACTTACATAATTGGTCCTACAGATGGTACGCTTTTGTGCAACTAAAGTAAAAAACAAAATATATGTTAAATAAAGACCGATGTATTTACGTGTAAGTGAAATTTGCTACAAAAAATCTGCCAGTCAAAAATTAATTCTATTTAAGGTTTTTTTCGCTACAAATTTTTTTGGAACAGATGGTACGCTTTTGTGCACGAAAGTAAATTTCGATATTTGTAGAGATTGTTCGAATTAACAAAAAAAAATTTCTGTTAATTATAACCAAATAGAGTAATATTTTTTAACAAAAATAAGTAAAATTCGATATTTTGAGAGATTGTTCAAATTTACAAAAAACTTTTTCCATTAATTATAAACATATATAGTGTGACGAATATTAGCAACACTAGGGGATACTATCATCTCTAAGCCGATACTTAGCAGTCATTTGCATGGACATAAATAACACAATTATTATGTCTACACATATGTACATCCAAGCAGCGGAGAGATACGCGCAAACGCATGCATATATCTCAGATACTCACAAAAGTATGCAATCATCGGTGGAAGTATTACTCACATATACACGCGCATATGGCTATGCGAAAGGCTATAAACGTGCATCTGTAGTTTATAGCTGGTAAGTTTATAGCTGGTAAACAAGTAGTAAATTCTAGAAGAAGAAACGCCTAGAAGTATGCGAACGAGACAGCAGAGAGTATAAAAGGAGCGAAAGCTGAGTAAACATCAATCAGTTTGATTTAAGCACCCTATCAGTTGCGAAGTATAAGTGTTATTGTGAAGTATTTTCAAAGCAGTCTAATAAAGACCATTTAGCACTATTGAATATTGGAGTTATTTATTCAACAGTTTAGCGATAAGAAAGTTAGTAGAAGGTTGCAAATAAGCGGAATTTCCCTAAATTCGTTGCAATAGTAATATTTGTTAACAAAAATAGGCCCTTACATAATTGGTTTTGCAGATGGTACGCTTTGTGCACCTACAATAAAAAACAAAATATCTGTTAAATAAAGACCTATGTATTTACGTGTAAGTGAAATTTGCTAAAAAATCGGCCGGTCAAAAATTAATTCTATTTAAGTTTTTTTTGTACGCTACACATTTTTTTGGAAACATTTTTTAGGATTTTGGAACAGGCCACTCTAAGTAAGTGGCAACAATGGGGAAACCATATTTGTATGTAGGTTAAACATTTGAGCAACACGACTACATAGCTTTCCGAATTTTGAATTCAGCGGGGTTACATAACAGGTTTGTGTCTTGTAAATTTCGATATTTGTAGAGATTGTTCGAATTTACAAAAAACTTTTTCTATTAATTATGAACAAATAGAGTAAAATTTTTTAACAAAAATAGGCCTCTGCCCTTACGTATGCTAAGTATGCGAAACAGTCGGTCAATTGATTGTATTGAAAATTTGTTAGCGTATTAATATATAGATAGTAGGGTAATATATAGTTCTGAAATGGGGAAAAAGCCGCTATAATGCCGGTTGCCGTCTTGACCTAAAACCAAAAACATTTTTGGGACGTTTTTTTTTGTTTAATATACAACTTGAATATTTCCGATTCCTCAAGTTGCATTTAAATAATAATAAACTGAGCTGAAATAAAAGAATATATAATAAAATAAAATGAGAAATAAAAAAATTAGCATAAAAGACAATGTAAAAAATTCAATGTTATAATTTTGGAGCAAATTTTTTTTTTTTTTGTTCAGTATAAGACGTACTTTATCTAAAATGAGCATAAAATCTGGAAATGCAAAAACATTTTAAGGTAATTTGCCATTAATTGTTATAAATGAATTTAGTCACTTTCAACAAAAGATAACACATTATTTGTGATTTCATGTATTTTTGAAAGTAACTAAAATAAAAAACCAAGAATCTGTTAAATAAAGACCTATGTATTTACGTGTAAGTGAAATTTGCTAAAAAAGGGGTCGGTCAAAAGTTAATTCTATAAATAGAACGAAAACAGCAACAAAAACCAAAGTTTCTTTGAAAACCGCCGTACCAAGCATAGCTTTAACACATAATTGCATACGAAGTATGGAATGTGTAAAAGATTAAAATATGCAAAAAGAAGGCAATTGGGAAGAACTTTACAACAGGCATGACGTAGCTGAATGCGTTTACAACCATTTCAACTATCGTAGGAGTGCGAGTTCGACTCCCACTCCCGGGAGAAAAGGCTTTGAAGAGATTTACAAGGTATAATCGAAACAGCTGTCGCCTTGTCCGTCCTGATGTCACGTTGTTTAAATTTTTCCCAAATTATTAAATAAATTATAAAATTAAAAAATTGCTTCAAATAAATGTTTTCATACATTTGAAAAAGCAATATGGGCAATCCCCGATTATTAAATCATACAAACAGACAAAATGGTTAATTCGTTGTAGTTCTATAAATAGAACGAAAACAGCAACAAAAACCAAAGTTTCTTTGAAAACCGCCGTACCAAGCATAGCTTTAACACATAATTGCATACGAAGTATGCAATGTGTAAAAGATTAAAATATGCAAAAAGAAGGCAATTGGGAAGAACTTTACAACAGGCATGACGTAGCTGAATGCGTTTACAACCATTTCAACTATCGTAGGAGTGCGAGTTCGACTCCCACTCCCGGGAGAAAAGGCTTTGAAGAGATTTACAAGGTATAATCGAAACAGCTGTCGCCTTGTCCGTCCTGATGTCACGTTGTTTAAATTTTTCCCAAATTATTAAATAAATTATAAAAGTTAATTCTATTTAAGGTTTTTTGTACGCTACAAATTATTTTGGAACAATTTTTTTTAGGATTTTGGAACAGGCCACTATAGGTAAGTGGCAACAATGGGGAAACCATATTTGTATTTATTATTAATTCTATTCAAGGTTTTTTTGTACACTACAAATAATTTTGGAAATTTTTTTTTAGGATTTTATAACAGGGACTCTAGGTAAGTGGCAATAACGGGGAAACCATATTTGTATGTAGGTGAAACATTTGAGCAACCCGACTACGCAGCTTTCCGAATATTGAATTCAGAAGGCTTACATAATAATAGGTTTGTGTCTTTGAATTTGAAATTACAGCACTTACATAATTGGTCCTACATGTGTTACGCTTTTGTGCAACTAAAATAAAAAACAAGGTATCTGTTAAATAAAAACCTATGTAATTACGTGTAAGTGAAATTTGCTAAAAAATGGGCCGGTCAAAAGTTAGTTCTATTTAAGGTTTTTTGTACGCTACAAATTATTTTGGAACAATTTTTTTAAGATTTGGAACAGGCCACTATAGGTAAGTGGCAACAATGGGGAAACCATATTTGTATTTAGGTGAAACATTTGAGCAACACAACTACGCAGCTTTCCGAATTTTGTATTCAGCGGGGTTCCATAATAGGTTTGTGTCTTTGAATTTCAAATTAGAGTACTTACATAATTTGTCCTAGAGATGGTTAGCTTTTATGCAAGAAAGTAAATTTCGATATTTTGAGAGATTGTTCGAAATAAAAAAAAACTTTTTCTCTTAATTATAAACAAATAGTAATATTTGTTAACAAAAATAAGTAAATTTCGATATATGGAGAGATTGTTCGAATTCACTAAAAACTTTTGCTATTAATTATAAACAAATAGAGTAATATACGTCAACAAAAATAGACATATGTACTGCGGCTGATCCATTACAAATCGATTCACATAACTTTTATATGATTTTACGTATGCTAAGTATGCGAAATAGCCTGACAATTGATTGTATGTACCGAATTGATTGAAAGGCAGTAAAAGAAGGCAGGCGAGTGGAATGGAATGAAGAACAGAATTATATTGCACCAATAAATGAGATAAATGTAAAAAAATTATTAAATACTTGAATATATACTAAAACTTTGTCCTAATTACTGTAAATTTGTTCTATTAATTATAAGCAAATTGAGTAATATTTGTTAACAAAAATATGCCTATGCACTGCGGCTGATCCACACGAATTGATTCATATAACCTTTATATGATTTTAAGCATGCTAAGTATGCGAAATAGTCTGTTAATTGATTGTATGGGAAATTTGTTAGCGTATTGTTATATAGATAATAGGGTACATTGGTTTTTTTTTGGTACAAAAATATTCAAGCAAGTGGCAGCTGCGAGCATTTATAATTTTGAAATGGGAAAAAGCCGCCATGGTGCCAGTTGCCACTTTGACCTAACACCAAAAACACTTTTGGGACGTTTTTTTTCGTTTAATATTGTAACGAATTTTTATGTGCATATCCTCTTATTAGCCCTTCTGCTAAGTTCGAACCACTAAACTGTTGAATAAATAACTCTAATATTGAATAATGGAAAAATGGCCTTTATTAAAGTACTTCACAATAACACTTATACTTTGCAACTAGCTTGCTTAACAACCAAACTGATTGATAGTTCAAATGAAACTCTACTATTGCCCGCCAGATTGCGTGCTTAATCAATAACTGCTTGATAGCTCAACTCAAACTGAATTCCAGCGCCTCTAAATTTGCTGCCTTTTATACTCTCTGATTTCAACGTTCGCATCTTCTAGGCGCTTCCAGAATCTACTAGTTGCCATCAGCTCTCAAACTTCTCAGCTGTAACTACAATTGCACGATTTTATAGCTTCTCTCATTGCATACTTTCAGGAGTATCTCAGATATATGCATGTGTTTGTGCATTGACTCTCCGCTGCTGATATACGTACAAAGTACATATATGTAGACGCAATTATTGTTTCGGTTATGTAGATACATAATGATTGAATTATTGATGTGAATTCACGTCACTGCTTAGCATCGGCCTAGAGATAGCAGCACCCCTTAGTTTTGCTAATATTCGTAACAATATTATTAATGGACGTTGTGGCAGCGCGTTGCCTACAAGTGGCCCAATGAAACCAGGCTAATCCTGTTCACGCGATCGATTTATATGTATATATATATATATATATATATATATAATAACTTTTTTTTTGTTTTTGGTTTTGCCGAGTTTTTGATGGGCAGCAGTTTGTTAAGCGTCGCGATGTGAGACTCCTCAGCTATAGAAGGATTTCATCAGCCAAGCGTAATACTTAAAGAGAACAGAAGCCAACGTATTATAGGTACGTTAATTATTAAGAGAGGTAAGAACAATCTTTTTTATAGAAAAAAGGGAGTCCGAGCTATCAAATGTGTTGAAGTGAGAGTTATAATCTTGGCATAAACGCCGAAAGGGTTCATTTTGTTCGAATTTCCTTCTACATTGTTTCAGCAGAAGAGGTTTGAAGTGTCTTGATGTCCGAAATGGAACGCAAAAGTTTACTTCGCTCAGATGGAATGGGCTCGAAATTGATCCATTTAAAAGTTTTGTCATAAATATTACACCAAGCATTTCCCTTCGACTAGCAAGAGTTGGAAGATTGATAAGCTTTAATCGATTAGTATAAGGTGGAAGATTTGTTAAAGAGTACCATTGAAAATGTCTTAAGGCAAATAGCAAAAATTGGTTTTGTATTGATTCGATACTGTCTGCACGAACGCGGATTCCAGATTACTGAGCCGCATTCTAAAATTGGGCTAACTAATGTTGTAAAAAGTGCTTTAGTTATATAAGGGTCGTTAAATTCTTTTGACCACGGTTTAACAAATGCAAAAACACCTTTGCCTTTATTCACGGTAGCACTAATATGAAGATTGAAACTAAGTTTGGAATCCATCACGACTCTCAAGTCAACAAAATTATTTACAGTTTCTACACTATAGTTGTTAATTGTATATGAAGCTGGTGGCGAAATTCTCCGAGACAAAACACATAAGTTTACATTTTTTGAGATTGAGCGGCATATAATTTACATTGCAACAGGTAACTAAGTGATTTAAATCCATTTGAAGCAAGGAATGTTCCTCAACCGAGGCAAATGATTTTAAAACGCTTACATCGTCTGCATAAATCAAGATTTTTGAGTATTTAATTGTATAAGATATATCGTTTATGAACAACAAGAACAGAATCGGACCAAGTTGGCTGCCCTGAGGAACATCAGAAGAAACATTGATGACCCCAGAAATCTTATTTTAAACAATACTTTTTGCGTACAATTACCAAGATACGAAGAAATCCAACATATAAAACGGGGTTGAAAACCAAGTTGACCGAGCTTATGAATAAGTAATGGGTGTGATACTTTGTCGAAAGCTTTACTAAAATCTGTGTAAATTACATCGGTGTTAAGGCTTTTTTCTAAATCCATTAGAAACGTGGGTGGTAAATTATAGTAAATTGGTGAAAGGTGATTTGCCCTTACAGAACCCATGTTGCGAGCTTGCAATTATGGGGGAAATAGAGAATGTTAGGTGGTGGGTAACAATAGCCTCAAATAACTTTGGGATAGCGGATAACTTTGCTATGCCCCGGTAGTTTTCTATTGAAGACCTGCTTCCATTTTTACGGAGCGGGATAAGAAAAGATTCCTTCCACATTATTGGGAAAACGCCATATATTAAAGATAAATTAAATAAATCTGTTAGCGGCTGATAGAGGTTTTAGCACATTTTTTAAGAAAGGGTGTCGGGATCATATCGGGGCCGTATGTATATGATACTTTTAAAGTTTTTAAATAAGATAATACATCTTCTGAAGATATAAATGGAGATTTGATTGAATAACACGAGCCAATATACAATGTGAAATTTTCCGATTCAGTCAAGTTGAATTTAAATAATAATAAACTAAGTAGAAATAAAAGAATATATAATAAAATGAAATAGATTAGCATTTTTTTCGTTTAATATACAACGTAAAATTTTCCGATTCAGTCAAGTTGCATTTAAATAATAATAAACTGAGTTGAAATAAAGGAATATATAATAAAATAAAATAAGAAATACAATAAATTAGCATAAAAGACAATGTAAAAAATTTAATGTTATAATTTGGAAGAAATTTATTTATTTTTGTTCAGTATAATACGTACTTTATCTAAAATCAGTATAAAATCTGGAAATGCAAAAACATTTTCGCGTAATTTTCCATTAATTATTATAAATAAATTTAGTCACTTTCAACAAAAGATAACACATTATTTGTGATTTCATGTATTTTTGAAAGTAACTAAAATAAAAAACCAAGAACCTGTTAAATAAAGACCTATGTATTTACGTGTAAGTGAAATTTGCCACAAAAAATGGGCCGGTCAAAAATTAATTGCATTTAACGTTTTTTGTACGCTACAAATTATTTTGGAACATTTTTTTTTAGGATTTTGGAACAGGCCACTAGCGGTAAGAGGCAACAATGGGGAAACCATATTTGTATTTAGGTGAAGGATTTGAGCAACACGACTACGCAGCTTTCGAATTGAGCGGGGTTACATAATATGTAGGTTTGTATCTTTGAATAGAGCACTTACATAATTGGTCCTACAGACGGTGCGCTTTTGTGCCCGAAAGTAAATTTCGATATTTGGAGAGATTGTTCGAATTTACAAAAAACTTTTTCTATTAATTATAAACAAATAGAGTAATATGTGTTAACACATCCACACGAATCGATTCATATAACCTTTATACGATTTTACGTATGCTAAGCATGCGAAATAGCCTGTCAATTGATTGTATGGGAAATTTGTTAGCGTATTGTTATATAGATAGTAGGGTACATTGTTTTTTTTTTGGTACAAAAATATTCAAGCAAGTGGCAGCTGCGAGCATTTATAGTTTTGAAATGGGAAAAAGCCGCCATGATGCCGGTGACAGATTTGACCTAAAACCAAAAACAATTTTGGGACGTTTTTTTTTCGTTTAATATACAGTGTGAAATTTTCCGATTCAGTCAAGTTGCATTTGAATAATAATAAACTAAGTTAAAATAAAAGAATATATAATAAAATAAAATAAATTAGCGTAAAAGACAATCAGTTGAAATAAAAGAATATATAATAAAATAAAATAAATTAGCGTAAAAGACAATATAAAAAATTTAATGTTATATTTTTGGAGAAAATTTATTATTATTTTTTTTTGAGTATAAGACATACTTCGGGCAAATTTGCCATTAACTGTTATAAATAAATTTAGATAGTTTCAACAAAAGTTAACTCATTATTTGTGATTTCATGGTTTGTTGAAAGCAACTAAATGGTACGCTTTTGTGCAACTAAAATAAAAACAAAGTATCTGTTAAAAAAAGAAAGTTAAATTTGCTAAAAAAAATGGGCCGGTCAAAAATGTATTCTATTTAAGGTTTTTTGTACGCTACAAATTATTTTGGAACAATTTTTTTTAGGATTCTAAGCGAAAGCATCCTGCCAACGTCCATGTGAGGTAAGCAATATTCCAAATTTATTTCATTTGAATATTCCGAAATATCCAAATTAATTTCCACAACATTTGTTATAATTTTTCTTAACACTTGTTGTTTGCAATACCTTTCAATAAAACTATTTGTTATCCTGAATATTAATTCAAAATTTTCGTGTTCTTATTTCCTCATTTCCGCTTAAATCTATTCATCTACAATTCCGTGGGTGCGCACCGTTGCCGCCACGAAATTGTACATGGTCCATATTCGCCGAAAATAAGAGAACCAGACATTTTACCATACAGTCCACTCCACATTTTAGCAAGGAACGATATTATTATAAAAAAATGTTTGGCCACACCATCGTATCATTCTTGAGCGACACTAACAACATCCAAACATCTAAACTCCGAACAACAACAAACACACAATCAACACCTCAGCATCCAGATTTCACTTCAACGAAATTTTATATTCCAAGGTACGTGGTTTGATATATTCCGTGCATAGGGAAGAGGTCTTTTTAAATAACCATTTTTAAATAAAAATTCGAAGTGTTAAAATATAAATTTGAAGATTTTATTGACGCGTAAGTGAATTTGAAATTGGTATATTTTTATTTACATTTGAGTGCATAATAGCAGTGAACATTTTTTTAAATATTTGTGCCCTTTTTCGTGCCCACACTTATCTCCACAAAAAACAGGCAGTCATTTAAAGTTTGTACACTTCCGCCTTGTGACTATCTGGAACAATCCCCCACCAGCGGTAAGATTGTCCGGACACAGCTCAAGGTAGTAAACTGTACCGGTTAACATAACCACAAATTTCAATTTGAACTCAAAGTTCACTGTCACATCACTAAATTTTTTTCAAGTTAAATTGACTTGAAATTATCGTTAAATAACGTGGTATATTTCATTTTATTTTCATAGGAAATTTGTATTCCACACAATAAAACATATTGTTTACCAAGTTCAAAATCACTTTTGCTCACTAGATACACTGCTATTGCATTTTTTGTTGTTGTTGTGGTATAAAGTACGTTGACTGCAAAACACATACTCTTTTTTCTCTTTGGGTGGTCAGCAGTTGGCTTAAATTTTTCACCTTGGGGACATAATATATCCACTTTTGCGGCAATAGATAAATAAGTCTTTGGCTCATTTTATTAGTCCTTTTTGCGGATATTTAACTTCTCCCACTTAGCACACAAGCCTCAATACAGTCCTTTTTTTACTTCACCCATAACTTATCGGCTTACACAATTAAAATATTGGTTATTGGTAAATTTGTATATACATACGCATACACCAAATCTTATCATTATCACTGCCAAGTTCGGTCCTTTGGCGACATTTTCACTCACTACTCTCTGCAAAGCAGATGCAGTGACGGAGTATGAAAATGACTTCCACGATATGTCACCTTCACAACACAGTAAACACTCTCTAATATACCAAAGGGATGAGTTAAAAACTATGTGGGAAACTACGAAGATGACATATGAAAAGATCGTAGGTTTATCAGAGCTTGAGCCCAAGGACCTATCGGCTATCAAAAAGAAACAAAATTTCTATTTCAGTTTCCTAAAGTGTCAGTTGGCAATAGCTGAGCTTTTGGACGATTTTGAAAAGAAAGAGAAGAAAGTAGAAGTCTCAGATAATATGGAATATCATGTGCGCCTACCATCGTGTGATACGGATATTTTCATGGCCGCCCTTTAGGGGCATGTTCACTGCCATATATATTAATAATAGTAAGCTCCATGCAGTACAAAAACTATACTATTTAAGGCAAAAAACCCAAGGGGAGGCCAAAGAAATAAAGGAACGGTGTTCCTTGACGACAGACGGTTTTGAAACAGCGTGGAAAAATTTATGTCACCGATACGAGAACAAACGTATCTTGGTTAATGCCCAATTAAAAATTCTTTTTAGTTTAAAAGCAGTTGAGAGAGAATACGGTAGCTCCGTTAAGAAACTGCAGTGGGAAATAAACAATTGCATCTCAGCGCTTCAATGTCCCAAGATTGACATATCAAACTGGGATGCAATTCTAACGTATTTGTGCTCCAAAAACTGCCAGAAACCACACTGGCTCTATGGGAACAAACCATAGAAAACAAACGAGAGATTTCCCAATGGGCAGACATGGATAAATTCTTATCCGGCATTCTCCAAACGTTGGAAACCGTCATAGATATAAGAGGGGATACAGGTTCAAAACGCCCTAAGCAACAAGCTTCTCGTTCCTCTGCAGATACATCGTCGACACGACTGGGATCGTATCAGGCTAGTGTAGCCAAACCTACGTGCAAGATGTGCAAAAGCTCTGCACATCGAATCACAAAATGCGAAAAATTTCTGTGCTTAGCACCAAACAAACGGTTTGAGCACATTAAAAGCATTCGCGGATGCTTAAACTGCCTTTCGGCTGGACATACTGTCACAAAGTGCACCAGTCAAATGAACTGTGCCACATGTCATTCAAAACACAATACGCTGCTTCACATTCCGAATCAGCCCAAAACCACAAATTCGGTAGATACGATCGGAGCATCAACGTCAAGAGATGCTAAAGCGCGTCGCAATGCTGAAAAAGAAAACAGTTCGGTTAATAATGTGAAGTCGCAAATACTAGTAAAGGAGGACTACTAGGGACAGCATACGTGAATATTCATTTAAATGGTGTTGAATATTCCGCGAGAGCCCTAATAGACTCGGGATCTCATTCATAACCGAGAAATTCAAGCGCAGAATAAATCTGCCAACTAAACGTATGCAAGTGAAAGAAGCGTGCAATATTCAACTGCGGCCACCAATAGACCCATTAATCAAGATCAATTCGATCATGCTGGTTTTACCACAACTAACAGGGAATCTTCCAACTTGCCATATAAATGCAATGACTAGGCAAGCATTGCCTGACTTAGTACTGGCCGACAAAAGATTCTTTGTCAATGAGCCGGTGAATTTAGTTCTAAGCGGAGACATATACCCCCAATTATGTTAGGCGGCCTAAGGAAAGATGTGCTAAAAATTTTAATAGCCCAGGAAACCGTGTTCGGATGGATTCCGACAGGTCGGACAGAGGCGGTTGATACCAACAAAACTCTAGTTTCATATTTCAACGAGGTCACTCTAGACAAACAACTCGCGACCTTTTGGGAGATAGAGGAAATTCCAAAGAAGAGGAGCATCAATAACGATGACACGACATTGCGAGGAGCTATAAAAATCCACAACAGTTGGGAACAACGATGGCAAATACGTAGTCTCCTTACCCTTTAGGGAAGAGGTTAACTCATTGAGAAGTGTGTGTTCTCAATTCTATCGCAACGAGACACGACTTGCGAAAAGTCCAGTCCTTCAAACGGATAACAATAGAGTTGTATCCGAACATGAAACCTAAGGGCCTATGAAACAAATAGGCAATATTTTGCCAGACTCAAATGACTTTTACTTCCTGCCTCACCATGCTGTTTTAAAGGAGGGAAGTACAACGACAAAAGTCAGAGTCGTATTTAACGCATCATGTCCTACCACAAACGGAAAAAGTTTAAATGATGCCCTATACTCAGGTCCAATACTCCAATCCAACCTAACAATCCTTATACTACGTTGGCGGCTGTTAAAATACGTATTTAACAGCGACATAGAAAAATGTACCGCCAAATATGGGTTAATGAAAATCAATCAAAATTCCAGCGAATCGTATTTCCAATAAACCTTTATGAACTGAAAACAATAACATTTGGAGTGAATTGCGCCCCCCACCTTGCGATTCGGACACTACACCAACTAGCTGATAACGCGGAGACCTCACATCCAAGGGCTGCGGATATTCCCCGAAACAACTGCATGTACGTTGATGACGTACTCGCAGGGGGACACAGTATAGAAACTACGCTTAAGGTCAGGGATGATATATCAGAAGCACTACAATCGGCAGGTTTTCCATTAAGGAAGTGGACGTCCAACTGCAAGAAAATTCTGCAGGGTATACCGAAGCAGAATTTATTAAGAGAGGAATTTCTAGATTTTTAAGATATAAGTATGGTTAAAGCTTTAGGTATTAAATGGAACGCGCATTCCGACCTTTTCTATTTTACTGCTAAACCTTTTGAAAACAGCAATGCCATCACAAAAAGGGATATTCTTTCTGCGATTGCAAAGCTTTTCGACCCTCTTGGCTGGCTGGCAGCAGTGATAATTGTAGCCAAGATTATCATGCAAAATATTTGGTTGGAAGGCACGGGTTGAGACGAAGAAGTATACAAACTACTCTAGATCGTTGGACTCATTTATGCAAGAATACGGAAAAATCAACGATATCCGCATACCGCGGTGGGTTCATTTTACTCTTAAGGGTACAAACCAAGGATCAAGTCTTGACCAACTTGCTGATGGCCAAGACGAGAGTAGCCCCTTTCAAAACCATATCGTTGCCTCGACTCGAACTCTGCGGTGCAGTTCTACTAGCCGAAATAATAGAATCTGTGATTGAAAACATGAAACTTTCGAACATTAAAGTAACACTCTGGACAGATTCAACTATAGTGCTGGCATTTATCCGAAAACCACCATGTTCGTGGCACATCGAATAACAAAAATCATCGACCAAGTAGGAGACAAAGTATGGCGGCACGTAGACTCTGCGTCATATCCGGCATATTTGGCGAGCAGAGGACTTCTCGCTCCGGATCTAATCCACAATTTTTTGTGGTGGCAGGGACCTTCTTGGTTAGAGAAGACAAGGAAAATTGGCCAACTCAAGAAATGGATCACAATACGAATACTGAGGAAAAGGGGGTGAAAGTACATGCAACATCGGTCAAAAATAAGTTTGATATTCTGGATAGGTTTTCCGATTTACCAAAGGCTTTGCGGGTTATATCTTATATTCTTCGGTTTTTTTAGAAAGCGCACCCAAAAACTAAAGCCTCCTTTAAAAAGGAACCTCATTCGATAGCCCCTGTCGAAATACAAAAAACAACACAAAGATTGATAACAATATGCCAAAGGCAACATTTTCAAGAAGAGTACGCAAATTTGAAGTCAGGGAAACGAATTAATGGTAAGAGTGAGATTTACCCCTGGACCCATATATAGATGAAGAAGACATCATTCGAACTGGGTGGGCGGACTGGAGCATCCATATACATGTCCCATAACGAAAGCCACCCCATTATCCTTCCGTATATTTGCAGGTTATCCAGACTTATAGTTCAATCCTCTCATAAGACCACCCTGCATGGAGGGAACCAGCTGATGCTACGTCATATCCGCACTCAGTACTGGATCCCACGCGTTAAAATCATGATAAAATCTGTTATCCACAACTGTAAGGTCTGTACTGTTTACAGGAAGCCGACACAAAAGCAACTTATGGGGATCCTTCCGAAAGAGCGCAATACCTTTACTAGAGCCTTCACCAACACTGGGGTAGAATTCGCGGGACCATTCGATATAAAATCCTACAGAGGGAGGGGATGTCGAATTTCAAAAGGATATGTATGTCTGTTCGTCTGCTTTTCGACGAAAGCCATCCATCTAGAAGCGACAAACGACCTTAGTACCGGGTCCTTCCTAGCTGCCTTCGCCAGATTTGTATCCAGACGAGGCTGTCCGAAAAAACGTTTACTCCGACGATGGTACTAACTTTGTTGGAGCTTCGCGATCCTTATGATCCGAGTTTAAGGTATTTCTGCGTGAAGCAAGGGACGACACATTGAATAAATATTGCCATCACACTTTAGAATGGCATTTTATACCGCCAAGCGCTCCTCACATGGGAGGTTTGTGGGAAGCGGGGGTAAAAGGTTTTAAGACACATTTTAAAAAAGATCGCGTCCGATCATAAATCTAATTTTGAAGGTTTTACGACCCTCTTATGTCTAATTGAGGGCTGCTTCAACTCTAGACCTTTCAGTCCCTCATCCAATGACCCCTCCGACCTGGAGCCGCTTACTCCAGGCCACTTTCTCGTGGGTGGACATCTTTTAGCTCCACCTGAACTCAATTGTAGTGAAAACCCTGCATCAATCGTAAACCGATGGCAAAGGTGAAAGCCCTTCATCAAAAATTTTGCAAGTGATGGAGATCGGAATATCTCACCGATATCCAGAAACGGTATAAGTGGAAACATCCACAATGCAACTTAAAACCCGAGGACCTAGTGGTCATAAAGGAGGACAACCTCCAACCCAACGAGTGGAGAATGGGGAGCATCGTCAGCATATACCCAGGCTCTGATAACCGTGTACGTGTTGTTGACGTCAATACCATCAAGGGACAAATTTGTAATGTAACCTTCACGGAGGTTCGCTAAGTGAAAATGAAGGTTCTTTCAGATCCCTGATCTACGAGAGCTCTAAGCTTGAATATCTCCCCTCTACGTTCTACCGGGACGATAGCCGTGGGCAAAATTACTTTCCAATCGGTTTCTGCACAGAACGATTGTATCTGGCTTTTCTGAGAGCACGAAGGTCCTTCATCCATAAGATCGGCTTGATCCGGGGTTTTATCGGATGAGTTAATGGGGTTTGTCGTAGTGGTTTTGGAGGTTGTACTTTGCGCTCGGGAGGGTTGTCTCTTCGGCGTGGGTGAAGTGTCCTCATGAAGCACTGAGTTGTGCCGATCTCGTTTGAGTGCTAGGACAATCTTTCAACATGTGTGACTGGGAGAGACAGTTGAACACGTATTGTTTTCTTTGACAAATTTCTTGCGGTCATAGGTAGACAATTTCTTAAATTTGAAACAATTTATCAAGGGATGATAGGAGGTTTTGCACATTGAGCATTTGTACATTGTTCGATGCTCTGTCGTGTGAGACTGGGTGTGGGAGGTCGATTTACTTGGAAACGAGTGTGCCTGTTGGGGTTTAAATGGCGGCCTAGTTTGAGGGGGGGGGGGGGGCGAATTTGCTTTTACTTGGGCGCCATTGATCAACTCTTGCTACCACTTCGTATCGAGTTGTTAGAAACTGGTCCATTTGTTACCAGTTGGGAAGTTCTGTTCTTGAGGTTAGACATTGCTCCCACAACGTAACTGTATTTTCTGGAAGTTTAGAGGTAACCAGATAAATAAGTATGGGGTCCCAGTTATCTGTGGAGATTTTGTTGCGTGGCGAGAATTTGAAGGCAATTATTTACCGACGATTGCAACCTTTGAATGTCTTCACTGTTTTCCGTGGTGATCGTTTTTAAATTCATCAGGGCCCGTTTTTGATTATTTACGAGAACTCGTCTGTTCTCGTATCGAGACTTTAGGGCCTCCCACGATAAGGCAAGATTGTCATCAGTCAAGGGATTGACTATTTGAGCTGCCTTTCCTTGGGTTTTGTATCTAAGGTGATACAATTTTTGCGCTTGGGAGAGTTTGGAGTGGTTAATGTAAACAGCTGTGAACATGTCACGAAATGAGGGCCATTTTTCATAACCACCATAAATTATTTCAGTATGGGAGGTTACTTCGAGAAATCGGATGTCATAACCGAAGATCCAGTTATTTTAAGAGGCGATAACATGAGTGCTTTACAAATTTTAAAAAATCCTGTCTTTCGTAAGAGAACTGAGGTGTATGGTGTGCAATCCTGTGTGCCACAAAAGGGGCATGATTGTTTGTTTACGCAGTATGTGGGTGTGGGTAGTGGGTAGTTATGACGTGCCCTACCCTTAGTCGTATAAAGTTTTTGATGCTGCTACAGGACGCATCTGGAGGATATTTAGAACCTTTTCTCTCGGGGTTATATGTTTTATAGTTATGTTGGTAATTGCTCCAATGCGAAATCCAGCTTTCGTGAATATGTTTTTTACAATGCCTTCGAATGTCTTTATCAAATATGTATCCGAATAAATGGAGTGGTTCTGTGTTGGCCTCTTTTGCTCTTCTGTCAGCAGCTTCATTACCAGGGATACCGATTTGTCCACATGATTTTAATGACATCTGTACATCACGTAGCTGGCTCACCATGGGGGTATAATTATTCGCATTTAAAATTCCTTCTATTGCCGACCTGCTATCATTACATATGACATATTTTCTTCCTTCCCGAGAGACGTACCGTACGGCTTCAAGCAATGCAGCAGTTTCAGCTGTAAATGCTGAGCTATATGAGCGTAGAGCGCCAACAGAGAGGGTGACACCGGATTTGTTTGTCACTGCAAACGTTGTGTGGGTGTCGGTTTTTGATCCGTCAGTATAGACAAAATCCCAGCTCTCGTGTATGTGTGACAGGGCGTCGGTGAAAAGTTGAAGGTACTCTATGGGGGTGGTATGGTCCTTGCGGTATTTTTGGAGACCTCCAATAATGGAAGTTTTTGGTAATGAAAACTGTGAATGAGAAGAGGTTTCTATCAACGTTGGTATGGCTGTGATATTAAGATCGTGCATTTCTGAAAGACAACGGGATATTTTAGATTTGGTTTTTTTATCTTTTCGTTCAACTAAGGCTGAGCTGAGTACTAAGAAGACTAGTTCCTTTCTGCATTGCAACAACTTCGGCATCAGCATTAGGGTGTTGTGTTTGGCTCTCTGTGAAATTTCAGGTAGGCCGGCTTCAGCCAAGGCTACTTTGACTGGCGATGTAGGGAAGGCAAGTAGACTTCTTTTTACTGCCGCGTGGTACGGGGCATGTAAGAGTGGCACCTGAGGTAGTGGACCAATAGCATATGTCATTTAGAGTGCGGCTAAATATGTGTTTCACTTGATTTAGATCTTTAGTTTTGGAAAAAATTAGTACGTCATCTGCATAGATAGGTTAGAAAACGATTAGAATACGAATCGAATTCTAATGTATTTCTCTAAGGGAGAAGGTTAGAGGACGATTTGCGAAACTGTCGCGAATTATAGCATTCTCGACAAAAAGGGGACTCCGTTCTCGAATTCTAACGTCAAATTCTAATGAGTTTCTAATTTGAATTTTAAAGTGATGCGCAATTAAGTTCAATTATTTAAAATCAGCGAAATTTTCATTGTTTCGTTATATCAAATACGTTTATTTGGTTAAAATCTTATGTATTAAGGATGAACATATTTCAAAGGCCTTTTCTATTAAAATAAATTAAAAACGTACTTAAAGATTGAGCTCAGCGTTGGTTTAAGGTACGGATGAGGAAGCGTTTTCTTCATGCCATTCAAATAGCACTTTAATAATCTGCTCGCTTTCCTTTTTTAACCTTTTTTGATTCATTTTCACTTACTAGTATTAAATAATAAAATAATAATAAAATAAATATAAATCTTATAAAATAAAGTCGCTAAATGCCATGTATGCACATAACTTCACACAGAATACTTCGATTTTAAAACGGGTTTTTTCATTTGAAAGCTCAGCTAGGTGAGATGGTACAGTTAATATAATTTGAAGATATATATTATAGGGGCGTGGCAAATTGCCAAAATGTAGCAAAAAATCATAAAATTTTTGTTTACACAGCTATAACTCATAATCGGATGGATGGATTTCAAAAATTCTACTTTTCAGTAAAACTTTGAAATATTTACCTTCGATCTGCATCAAAAAAAATACTTGATTCCTTTCTTATATCAGCCAAATTGTTTAAACAAAAGTAACATTTTTATCAAAAAATGCGTATGTGTGTTTGTTCGCTGTGAACTGTCCGCGCTAATTGCTTTTGGGTGAGGCTTGATGCGACACATACATACGTACATATATAGCATTCACTGCGTTATTTAACTTCGGGCGTATAGGTATGTGTGGATGTACATCACTACATAGTATAAAACAAAGTCGCTTTTTCTGTCCCTATGTCACTTTGAATGCTTAAACCTTGAAAAATACGCAACGGATTTTGATGCGCTTTTTTTTAATAGATAAAGAGTGATTGAAGAGGAAGTAACGGATGAACATATTTGGCTGAAAATTGGTGGAGAGGTAGCTTAGAACCAGGAGACAGGCATAGGCTAGTTTTTATCCCGTTCTGGATAGAGTCTTGAGATCAAAACGTGGACCTGGGTAATCCTGGGATATGTTTGTACAATATGGGTATCGAATGAGTACTTTGATACGGGGTATTTTTCGTACCCGCGGGTAACTGGGGTCTCGAGATATAAGCGAAAACGTGGACGCGGGTACCCCTAGAATGTGTTTATAGAATATGGATAACGAATGAAAGCTGTTGATGAGTGCTTTAGTACAGGGTAGTTTTCATACCTATTTGTGAAGGGTCTCGAGATAGAGGCCAAAACGTGCATCAGGGTAACACTAGGATGTGTTTTTACATTATGGGTATCAAAATGAAGCTGTTGAGCGCTTTAGTACAGAGTAATTTTTATACCGCTGGGTGACTAGGGTCTCAAGATATGGGCAAACCTGGTCCCGGATACCCCTAGAATGTGTGAAAGTTGTTGCTGAGAGCTTTAAAGTAATTTTCGTTGTGATATTCGATTTAGTAGCATTAACCTGGCAAAACTGATAAAAGTGCATGCGAAGCCGAAATAAAGACATGAATTAATAATACCCACATAACTATTTACATACGTCCTATTCGATTTGCCTGGCAATAAGGGATGAAGAAGAATGGGAAAAACTTTAGAGAAGAGAAAAGAGAGAAGGAGACTGAGAAATAAATAGAGTGAGACGAAAATAGAGATAGATGTAGCGAAAATACGGAGGGAGGAGTGAATAAAAGGATTAAGAAAAAGTGTGGGGGGGGGGGGGGGGGGCAAGCTTATTAAAATGTATGGAGATAGACCAAATTTAGGGCAGAACAACGTCTGACGAGTCTGCTAGTTATAAATAAAAAAAACTTATTTCGCAACTTGTAATATTTCCACTATTTTTATTTTGTTTGTATGACACTAACAATGAGTGATCATGTCGTGCAAATAATCGATAACTGTGACAATAATCATAACATCGAATTTCTAGTGTTATTAGAATCGTTTCACAGTCAAATTCTAACCTAGTTCTCTAACCTAGTTTTCGACTCGAATTGCATTAGAGAACTGCATTAGAATTCTAATGTAAAATTACAATATTTCTCTAACGTTAGAAACTGTGTTTGCTGGGACGTGGATAAAAGGTTTTAGGATTAAACTCAGTTCATTGAATGTGATCGTAAAAAGAGCTACAAAGTATGAAGAGCCCTGTGGTATGCCGTTGTACAAGTTATGTACCCCTGATTCGAAGTTATTGACTCTTGCTATGAACTTTACAATTTTTACGAATGATTTTACAATGTTATACATTTTGTTACCGATTTTCCAACGCTTTAACTCTCTAAGAACTATATGTGCTCAGACGCGATCGAAGGTCTTCTCGAAATCTAAACACAAAACTGACACGTGGCTTTTTGACGTCAGGGCGAAATGTTCAAAGTAAATAAAAGGTTCTGTAACCTTTAAGCCTTTTTGGAAGGCAAACTGATTAGGAGTTAAAAATTTGTTTACTTTACCGAACCACATAATTCTATTTGCCATAATTTTTTCCAAAACCTTAGACATGCATGGAATATATAATGGATGAAGGTTTGTTGGGTTTAGGGATAGGAATAGTTGAAGATATCTTCCAGTCTTCTGGGTATATGCCAGTATTAAAAATTTGATTAAAAAGTCTTGTGAGCCCTAATTTAAGGGTACTGGGAAGGTTTTTGAGGACGGGGTAAGAAATTTTGTTAATGCCTGGATATCGTCCAGTCGTTGGGGCTAAAGTTGTCTCAAATTCCTCCAGTGAAATAGGAACTTCTATCGCTTGGGCGTTCAGGGATGGATATTGGTTGTCATAAACTTCAGACATTATTTGATCTTTCGAGTAGTTGAAGCTAGGAATAAAGTGGTCGGGATGGGAAAAATTTGACCAGTGCGAAGCAAAGGCATTAGGTATTTCATTGAGGGAGTAGATTGGACCCTGGTCAGTGTGAATAAAAGGGACTTGGGAAAAGGTAGGAGTCCCGGTGAGTTTCTTTATGTCAGACCAGATTTTTTTGGGGTTGGAATGAGGATTGATATTTGACGTCAGCGTTTCGAGCGCTCTTTTTTACAGTTGATCAGTTCATCACTTCTATCTTTTTTATATTTTTCCCATAACACTTTCTTTTCTTTTCGTAGTACTGTCAGAAGGTTTGAACAATAGGGTAGTTTTGAGTAAAAGCTTTTTGTACTATTTTGAGGTATAGGTAAGTGAGCTGCGGAGCGAATGATTTTTTTTATCGTGGCTGCCTCAGATTTTATGTTTGGGGAGCTGGGCTTTCTTTCAGATAATGACGTTGCGATCGACCTGAACTAATTCCAGCTGATTTGATGTGTGACCAGCTAGATGTAGGAAGGGATGTAACGAGGTGAAAGTGGTCGCTATTTTGAAGATCGTCAATAGTGCAAGAAGAGAGCTCTGGTGCTATCGAGGAAGATGAAATAACAATATCTGGACGGGTAAACGTCTTATGCGTGGACAAGTGGGTGGGTGAGCCATCACTAAGAACTACAAGGTCATGGAAAAGAATAACGTCCTCTATGATCTGACCTCTTCTGTTTGATGCAGGAGACCTCCACAATGGACTCCAGGCATTAAAGTCCCCCAGTAGAATAATTGGTGTGCTAAAGAGATTAATATTGTTAATGATATCTGAATTTGTGAAGTTTTGATGTGGTAGCATATAGCAATTTATAACAGTAATTTTAAATCCAATACGGATTCCTATGGCTAAACAGTAGATGTTAGATAATATTTGAATATGTTTATGATTCAAGGCTTTCTTTATAAAAACTGCTATACCTTGTTTACATGAATTGTTGTGACTGTGGTTGTGAAAATAGCTTGTATATTTGTTTGGGGGATGAGCTTTCTTATTAAATGGGAGGTGGGTTTCTTGCAAAGCAATAATATCTGGTAAAAATTCGTGAATCAATAAATTGAGAGCCGGATAATTATTAAATAGTCCGTCCAAATTCCACTGTAGGAAGGTGAAGAGGAAGGGGGGGGGGGGGGGGGGGGGGTGTTACTTGAAGAATTAAGATAAAAGTTGAAAGTATTGATGTTGTTGGTAAGTCATCGACTGATAACATTGTCTGATAATTGTTTACTTCGTTTATTTGGTGATTTTTGTGTTCTATATTTTCTTTCTTTATTATACATTTTTCGTTATTGTTGAATGTGTTGTTTATTTGTTTATTTGTTGGTTGTTTTTTTCCATTGGGGTGGTACCGTTAGGAATATTGCATTGTTGGAGTGGTTCTGTATATTGTTGTGCAATGTTGAGAGATGTATTCGGGGTAATTTCAATTTTAGACGATTGTGAGGCTGGGTTGGAGTTGTTATTAAGTTGTTGAATGTTGGAGACATTTCTAGTTATCTCAGAAAAAGAAAGAATAGGAGTGGTAAGGGGAGCGGGAGTTTGCATTTTGTATGTTTTTATTGCTTCTCGCATGGAGCATCGTTTGTCCGTTTTTATCTTGAGATTTTCTTTCATTTGGGAGAACTTAGCACATGATTTATCAGAAGAGGGGTGGGGACCAGTGCAGTTAGCATAGTGTAACCTTCCGCATGATGTTAATGGATGAGGTGGAAGGGCGCATATATTACACACAGGGAGCTTTGAGCAACGCTTAGCCGTATGACCGAGGACTTGGCAATTCTTATATCTCATCGGGTTTGGGTAGTACGGTGTAACTTTAGTAGTATAACACGAGATATCGATTTTTTCAGGTAGCTGATACATGTCAAAGGTCAGCAACACAACTCCGCTAGAGGCCGGTTTACCATCAATAATTTTTTTGAAATTATATACCACAACAACACCTAAGTCTATTAGGTTTTCTATTATTTCCTCATCTGGAATGTCGTTTAGGCACGGGGCATAAATGGTACCTTTTGTACAATTAAGATTTATGTGTAGCTCTATTTTAACACTGCACACTCCGATAAGGTTTGTTGTAGCTAGAAACTTCTTTGCTATTTCGTTGTTTTTCACAAACAATAACAAATTGCCGTCTCTGAGCTCCGAGATGCAAATAATTTCATTGCTTTTGTTTTTTAGTGCTTTGTCCACTGCAAAGCATGAATACTTGTTAAGTGGTTTATTAGAATTAATAGCACTTGCGACAAATTGCAGTATCGTTGCGTGTGGACGTGTTTTCGATCGCTCTGTGTATCTAATTATTTTGCAATGCTTAAGTGTATAAGCTGTCATATCGAATTCGTGAGAGAAGATTTTATCTCATGTGGTATCTGTGCTCATAAAGTACATTTAAAATGTGTAATCCACAGGATGCCTGCAACTTATTTGCTAAATCATTTCAAAAAGTTTATTTAAAGTTTATCTCTTCACCTAACCTATATTTCACTCTGGGTACCAATGCCAAATTTCGAATTTCGGTGTTACCGCAGATGATGTTCTTCTGTCAATCTCTAAATTGACAAGTAGTGCAAAATCAGATACTGAGGGTTTTCTCCGATATTTTTCAAAATATGCGCAAACTCCATTGCAGAACCCTTAGCTCATCTCTTTCCAAATTGCTGAACAGCGGAATTTTTTTGGACTTGTGGAAATTATTCTCCATAAATCCCATATTTAAGTCTGGTAACCGCAATGACATATGCAACTACAGGCCGATTGTTAAACAGAGTACTCTGGCAAAAATATTCGACCACGTACTTCAACGTAAATTGTTCGATTACGTAGCAAGGCTATAGTGGAGTGTCACCACTATAGCCTTGCTACGTAATCGAACAATTTACGTTGAAGTACGTGGTCGAATATTTTTGCCAGAGTACTCTGTTTAACAATCGGCCTGTAGTTGCAAATGTCATTGCGGTTACCAGACTTAAATATGGGATTTTTCCCAGGTAGGTCTACTTCCACAAATTTAACTTTAGTTACTAATCAAATTGTGGGTGCTTTGGAGAACTCTGAGCAACTTGACGTCATATACACTGACTTCTCGAAAACATTCGACTAGGTTGATTATACTATTCTAGTACGCAAGTTAGCCAAGTATGGAGTTAATGGAAACTTGTTGAAATTCTTCACGAAACAGAAAGCTCTATGTGGCAATTGGAGGCGACAAGTCATCTCTACATATAAACGCCTGGTCGGGTATTCCGCAGGGTACCCATTGTGGCCCTCTATTATTCTTAATTTTCATAAATGATTTGCCCAGCAATTCAAATTCGTAAAATGTTTGATGTTTGCGGACGATGTCAAACTATTTCTGACGATCCGTAATAGCTCTGACTGCACTAACTTGCAATCTGATCTGGACTCTTTTGCCGGCTGGTGCGCAGACAATAATTTATTTTTAAATACAAACAAATGCTGCGTTGCTTCTTATTAAAAAAAGACAAATGCGACATATTTTAACTACAAACTAAATGCTAAATCTCTTAACCGTTGGCAAGAGATTAAAGATTTAAGTGTTATTTTTGACTCCAAACTCTCTTTTTCCAGTCATATTGACTTCATTGTTGCAAAGTCGTTTGCAATGATTGGGTTCATTAGACGAAACACCTGTGACTTTAAGTACCCTATGACTTTGAAGGCAATTTATATCTCCTTGGTCAGAAGTCGCCTTGAATATTGTTCAATAATATGGAATCCTCTTTATGAATCTAACTCCTATAAAATTGAGAGAGTTCAAAAAGTTTTTACGAAACTTGCTTTACAGATGCTTCACTGGCCAGACGGCCTCCCATCGTATACCAGCAAGCGCAAATTGCTTGGTCTTCAGGCTTAGCACCACAGAAGAACTTTTTTCTCACTCATGTTTGCCTATAATCTAATAAACTTGAACATAAATTGCTCTGATTTATCTACTTTGTTCATTCCATAGATTCCACAGCGTGATCTTCGGCATAATAGATAATTTATCGAAATAACTCATAAAAGGAATTATGCTATGAATCAACCTGTAACTAGGACTATAGATCTAGCAAATCGATTCAGTAATGTTCTTAATTTTAATAACAGCTTATATAAGTTAAGCTTGAATTATTTTCTATTTTTTTAACTAGTCTGTAAGAGAGCATGCACTTTTAGACTGAATGAATAAAATAAATAAATAAGATATTTAGGGTTATCTTTTTTTATGTGTTTAAGAGGTGGGAATAAGGAGACATGGTCCACTAAGTTTAGATTCTTTTTCCTCTTATTTTTTGGACTTGAGGATAACAGGGAAAACCTATTATCCCCAAGAGGGGGACCCCCATGGGCCATGTTATTCACACACTTAATTTTATCAGCAAGTAGAACTGGATTCCACAAGAGATAAAAAAGTATGAATGTGCCAAATCGGAGAATAAAGAGAAAGAAAATGCAAAAATCACCAAAGTTCACTCACTGTACGAATATCAGTCGATGGCTGTACGAATAGTTAATCTTGAGAAAGAGTGTTGAAATTATAGAATGTAGTTGCAATATTAAATAGTATTTCCTACAGAGAACATATATGAATCGAATAAGATGTATGTCACGCATGGGACAAATATGCATATAACTATACATAAGCAACCATTTTTACAACATACATGAAATCAAATGTAACGAAAGTTTTTTAGTCCTCATTAAATGTTTCAACAGTAAACAAGTGTTTTCTTTATTATACCGGACACTCGCGCAAGTATTCAGAATATTCTAACAATATCACAGGTACATTATTATTTAAAAACAAAAAAATAAACCAACCATATTAGAAGTAATCTGCCAGAAGTCAAGTTACATTTCGATTGGCGCTTAAATATTTTATAGTGTATAAGCACCAGTGATGCGTCCTTGGTACCAGCGCAACACCGCAAGGCTGCACAACTTTATACAGGACTCTCCACTATCGAGGTAGAAATTTAAGTCAGTTGTTAGAAGCTAACAAGGAAAAAATAAGCTTAGGTTAAAATTGGGATTTACTGATACTATTCCTACTCGTTTTAGCTATATACACCAAGGTATTGTAAAATTAATCTTTCAAAATAGATTTGGATAATAATTTTATTAGTTTACCCTATATTGTTTGAGGTAATGTAAATGAGTTTCGCGACACTACACTAGAACTCTTTTCTTACAAGAATACTTAACGCCTGTCAGTTTTAATAAAGATTTGTCCGAATCACTCTTAACTGCCCCATAAAGTGAGAAACAAACATTTTAAAGCTTTTTTGTATAAATACACCAATTTTAAAACGCCTTTCGAAATTACTTTACGGAAAATGTTGAAAGTGTACCAATAAGTGATATAAAGAATATAGACAAAAACATTATATTTGGGTGCCAATTGACGAAACCACTGAGTGTTAGATTGTAACGAACATTGGTCTAGTAAACGTTTCTTGCTAAACACCACAATTTTAAATCAAAGCTGTTCGACGAATCTATGAGGATTTTGGGCGTCGATTACGACAGGAACAAGAATTTGCTACTGGTAACAGATGCAGCACCAGACATGAAGAAAGCATACAAGACAATTAACATTTTTTTCCTTAAGCTACACACGTAACTTGTTATGTTTATAGGCTTCATCGAGTTTGTGAGGAATTACGAGATCAGCGTGATTTGGTTGATCGTTTTATTCCAAAAAAAAAAATCTCAAATATTTGACCCGTTTAGGAATATTTTAAGAGTTGGCTCCAAATCTACCGTTCTCTCTCACACCCAATAATAACACGGTGGGGGACGTGGTTGGACACCGTCAGCTATTACGCCCAAAACTTCGGTATCATAAGTGAAATCATTAACTCCTTTGATTTTCTAGATTCACGGGCAGTTAAAAAAGCACAGGATTTGTTTCGCAATAACAAACCACGTAGCCATATTGCATTTGTCTACAGTAAATACATTTTTTTTGCAGAATCAATTTTGAAAGTGGAAGTGAGTTCATTGACTCTATCCGCCCAAATAGAAATTGTTGTGAAAAATATGCAATTACTGAAATCTCTGCCCTCAAGTTCGCGCATATTAATAAAAATAATAAACCCAACGGATAAATAACCTCCAAAGCCCGCCCAACCGACACGAGGGGCGCATCCGCATGACGCACGGATTTTGTTTTTGCCGAGTTGTTGATTGGCGGAGGTTTGTTAAGCGTTGAGATATAAAACAGCTACAGAATAAATATCATCAGCTGAGCATTATAAATAACAGTTGAAAATAATACATATACTACATTGTTAAATAAATGAAAATTTTATATAAAGATTTTTTTTATTTTTTTTTTTATTTTGTTGCGAGTTAAGATAGGATCGGACAGTTTTCTTTATAGTAAAAAGTGAGTTTGTTATATAAACCAAGTTCGAATGAGAGTTAAAATCAGGACACAAACACCGAAAAGGTTCATTTAATTCGAAATTAGTTCTGCACTGCCTCAAAAGAAGAGGTAAAAATTGCTTCTGTATTTACTCTAGTCTATCTGCATGAACTTGATATCGCGGATTCCAGACTATTGATCCGTATTCTAGTATCGGTCTAACTAATGTGGTTAAAAGGGCTTTTGTTACATAAGGGTCACTAAATTCTTTAGACCATCGTCTCACGAATGATAGAACACCTCTAGCCTTATTGGCAGTATCCATAATATGAAGGTTGAAACTAAGTTTAGCATCCATCGTAACTCCCACGTCAACAAAATAATTTACTGATGTAAGACAAAAATTCTTAATTAAGTAAGAGGCTGCTGGCAAAGATCTTCGAGAGAGGCATATAAATTACATTTATTGAGGTTCAGCGGCATTGAGTTTGTGTTGCACCAAGCAACTAAGCAGTTTAAATCCGTTTGTGGCAAGGGCGTTCATCAATAGACACATAGGACCTAAAAAGTTTTACATCATCAGCATACATTAAAATTTTGGAGTATTTTATTGTGGTAAAGATATCGTTAGTAAGTAGCTAGAACAGAATTGGACCGAGATCAATGCCCTGTGGGACGCCAGAGGGAACATTAATAATATTTGAAAGATTATTTTTAAAAATTACTTTTTGCGTTGTACCGCAGAGATACGAAGAGATCCACTGGGTGAGACCAGGTTGGAACCCAAGTCGATCAAGCTTGTGGATAAGGAAGGAGTGGGAAACTTTATCAAATGCTTTACTGAAATCAGTGTATATAATATAGGTGCGAAGATTTTCTCTAAATCCATTAGAAACATGAGTTGTGAATTCAAGTAGGTTGGTAATGGTAGACTTGCCTTTACAAAACCCGTGCTGTGAATCTGTAATCAGCGTAGATGTGGAAAAGTCCTTTTCTATGTTTAAGAATATATTCCGTAACAGGCACTCAATTATATTAATATTTTGTTATATATTGTAACAAAAATATTTACCAAATGTGCACTTTCAATTCAGTACTTAAGTAAGTGAACAAGATCTGAATTCGTAATATCTTTTATTAGTCTGTTTTTGACCCTTCCTGAATAAAATTATTTTAGTATTTTTGCTGAAAGAAACTTTATGTGTTTATATTTTTAAATGCTTTTTTGTACAGTGTGATTTTTAAAAGTTCATGTTTATGCATATTTCAATATTTTTCGTATTTTGTATTTTTTTGCATATTTCAGGGGCTTAAAACAATTTTTGTATGGCATATTTCCAGTTGACCTACTGATAATATTCAATTGTTTTTGAAAATTTATCTTAATAATTTGTTATATATTGTAAAAAAATATTTTACCAAAATGTGCACTTTCACTTCAGTACTTTAGTAAGTGAACAAGATCTGAATACGTAATATCTTGTTGTAGCCTGTTTTTGCACCTTCCTGAATAAAATTAATTTTAGTATTTTTGCTGAAAGAAACTTCATGTGTTTATATTTTTAAATGCATTTTTGTGCAGAGTTTTAAAAGTTCAAAATTGCATATTTCAATATTTTTCGTGCATATTACGGCATAATTTTTTATTTTTTTTTAGCATATTGCAAGGGCTTAAAACAATTTTTGTATGGAATGTTTCCGGTTGACCTACTGATGACATTGATATCATCGGCCCACCAGCGCCGTTGGTTCTGCTTACTCCGAACTGGAAAAAATGGGTTCGCTGGTGAATGAAGACAAAACGAAGTACCTGGCTGTCATCGGGCAAAGAGTGCCCGCATTTACGACTTGGCAACCATGCTATTGTTGGCCGTCATAATTTCGAAATAGTAAAAGAATTTGTTTATCTAAGAACCAGCATTAACACAAACACTACATTTGCTCTGAAATCCAGCGAACAATCACTCTTACAATAATTCTTCTTTGGACTAGGTAGGTATCTATACATTTAAGTCCTCTCTCGCCAATATCAAAGTATAATCTCAGTGGATAGACGTGATTTTATTCGCTATCGGAGTATCGGTTGTTTTGCTCAGTTTAGATCTTATTTTTATACAACACAAATTGCTTACAGTGCAAGTGAAAACATTTTATTGTTACTCTTCTTACATATTTGCAAGCATAACGAAGAACTTGGTTTATAATTTACAATTTATCAATTTTCATTTACAAAAGTAAAAACATATGTTTTTTCTGTGACTGAAATGTCTGCTACCGCTCAATCCACTCTTAAGCGTCGCGCCAGCAGAGAATCGCCTTTCGCGAAAGCCACTAAACTTGAAGAAAGCACTGTCTTTGCCGCTGTTAAAGAATTAGAAGAGAAAGTTTCAGCTGTCACAGAGCAGCTTTACACTCTCTTCGGTGATCTCTCTTCTAAGCTAACTGAGAAGGCAGCCGGTGAAGCGGATTGATAAAGAAATTTCTGTGTGTGTGTGCAAAATTTACAAGTCCGCTATGAAGATAAGAGTGCTCGAAGACGAAGCTAAAAAACGTGATGGTGAGATTACAGAGCTGCTGAGGCTTGTTGAAAACACGCTGTCGTCAAAAAGTAGTTCTGTGGAGTTTCCAGCTGATGCTGTTGCGTTTGGGGTGCCGGGGGGAATGTAAAAAACAGTTTAACCAAATTTTCCTGTCGATTGATTTCACGGTGCCCAAAATAAGTGACATCCGCATGATCGAAATAAAACTCTTCGTGCTTTCTCTGCATACTCTGCATTTATTTTATATGAGAGCCTCTCTAAGTTAAATCGTAAATTGCTTGGAGGCCTAAGGCGAGATGGGAAGGTGCGGGGAGTATTTACTCTTAATGGAGTTGTTTATGTGCGATATGAAGTTGGTTCTCCCGATATAAAGATTTGCTGTGAAGATTACTTGGTGCGATTTTGCTGACATTTTACATTTGTTTATATATATGTTGTTATCTATGTTATTCTTTTTACGTATAGTCCCCCTTCTTTTCATTTCTCCTTTGGCTGTAAAGTTGGCTCTTCTCTTTCTCTTTATTGCAGACGTCGGCAAAATGAAAATGCAGATGTGTTAGTGAGAGCGTGATGATCGCGCACATCATTTGATGCATCGATTTGCATTGTTTATTCGCTTATTAGCAAGCAACAAGACAAAGTCGTTTATTATTATTATTTTTTCAAGTTTGCCAATTCGACTCAGTCAAATAATGGTTTATGCTATGATACATTTGTTTCATACATATTTTTGTTTACAAAATATTTACTTTTAATATACATATGGTCAACATTCGTCAACATTGCGAGCGACGCACACAAACAATTGTTTCATTACTTGCCGACGTCTGCTTTATTGTCTCTAAAACAGGGCTATTCATTTCATAGTACAATTGTGCCCTCTCAATTCACACGCATATGATTCGCTCTGTCGTCGTTAATTGAGTTAGTCGTCGCTTGGCACTTGGCGTAGCAACATCGGTGATGGGTATTGGCTGATCCGTATCAAAATATGCATGAAAAATTATGCGCGATACATATGCTCGTTACTTGCTAGTAAGCGACTAAATGAAAAATCAATTCACCCGCACGATCATCGCGACGATTGCGCTCTCACTAATACAGGTGCACCTTCAGTTTTGAATAGCCCTGCTCTAAAACATTATTTGCAGTATTGTTTGCTTTTGTTTACTTCTCCCATGGTACTAAACGATAGGAACAGTGGTGTCGACAAATTTGGTCCTGCTAAGTTTAATGTTTTATGCAGTCAACAAAGTGGTTTAAATATTGTGCATTTTAAAGATCGTAGCCTGAATGGGGAAAAATTAGATATGCTAGATCTGTATTTGAGAACTCTTTGATAGATACTATTTGTGTGTCAGAAACCTGGTTTGATGCTACGCTGGTATAAACAACTATAGCTTGGAACGTTATGATCGGTCTGAAAGAAGAGGTGGAGGGGTTGCAATATATTGCAGTTGTAATTTGCATATGAAACTCCTACACAAGTCTACTGGAAGCGGCACTGAATTTCTTTTTGCTAAAATATTAGGAGAAAACTTTTAAACTCTTGTGCCTTGTATATATAGCCCCCACAAATACATTAATTTGAACCCGTTTTTTGATGTGTCCTCGTTCCTAGGTGAATATGGCAATATTATTATATGTGGAGATTTTAATGTCAACATTCTTGTACGTGATAGCTATTGTGTTAATTTTCTTGATGTCATTGACAGCATGGGATTGTCCTTTGTCAATACGACTGTGCCAACAAGATACGCTATGAACTGCTCTCCTAGTCTTCTCGACTATTCTATTGTTTGTGATTGTCCAGTGTCATCAAGTTTGATCAAATATCCTTTATAACTGAAAATTATCAAATTTTTTGCTGATTATATATAAACACAGCTCGTAGTCATCTAAGCCGATCCTTGACCTATCATGACTTCCGCAACGTAAACGAAACTGCCCTTTTTTCTGATTTTAGTATTATTGAATAGAGCTTATGCTGGATTTTTGCAACTACTGAAAAACTTGATTTTGTTGTAAGTGTCCCTAAATGTGTTTTTGACAAATACATGGCTGTACGTGAAGTCTCTGCTAAGTGCTCGTCTTGTCCCTGGTTTACGAAGAATGTTCAAATCGCTATCAAGGAGAGAAATAAGTTGCATTCTACGTGGAGAAGAAGACCTACGCAGGAAAATTGACAAGCGGTAAAATTTCCCAGAAATAGGACTCATATATAAAAAGGCTAGAGAAACGCAAGTATTATGGTTCCAAGCTGAACACAGAACTCCCTACTAGCGTCCTGTGGTGCAATACTAATAAGTTACAAGTTTATAGCAAGGAAAAGGTAGAGTGTGCTTACTCCCCTGATGTGGTAAACAATACCTTCCTTTCAAGTAGCACGTCATGTATTCCCTTCAAAAAACGCGAGTACTCCATAAACAATGTAAGGAATACTCCTTTGGGAGTATAGGAGTATTCCAAAACTAATCTGTATTCATACAAAAAATGTGCTCCAATTAACATTGCGATGTCCTAGGAGAGGAGTAGGTGATCCCACTCTCGCTTTGTTTGTGAGTATTCCATAGAGTACATACGTGAGAGTACTTTCCAAAGTACTTTCACTGTAGTACTCCATGGAGCACCCACAGAGGATCATATGCCAAAGTACTAAAGAGGAATTGTGTCGGAAAGAATTATCGGAGTGAATTTAATTTTAAATGAAAGTAAATGAAGAGGGGCAATACAACTTTTATATTTTTTACTACGAATATTCTTATGTTATTTAGCATTTTCGTGAATAAAGAAACTAATATTTCTCTATACTATAGTATGTATTCATAAAACCAATGCGCGGTTGTATTTTATCGGAGTTGCCATAGTAAAATTTTATTATCAGTTATTTGTATGCAATATTTTACTTTTGTCAACTCTGTTCGATCGTCATCGTGTCGTGATCACGGTCGTTAAAAAACGAGCAATGACCGGCTGATGATGGTCCGCAAACGCATTGCAACGGAGTATTGTTAGAGTACTCCAACATGAAGAAAATGGAACACGTAATCCAACAATTTTTGCAGGGTTGCAATTCCTCCGCTTGTAACCAGTGAAGGTAGCTACTTCCGAGGGCCGCAGTTTGGATTTCACACAGTCTTTGAATATGATGTGGGGTGGTGTATGTTCAAAATCCACTCCAATGTCGTAGGCGAGGATGGGCTGCCGATCAGCTTCATTAAACTGGTTTTACCATACGTTGTTGGAACCCTTACCCACATCATCAATCATACCATTACACCCTCTTGCTTTCCTAGTTTGTGGAAAATGGCAATTTTTTTACCTGCAGCTATAAAATGTGGTGCTAGCTCTCCGTCTCATTTTCGTCCGATTAGTGCCAGTCCTTTCGAAGGTTTTTGAAACAATAATGCTTGATCAGATTTCTAGACATATTAATGAGCATAATCTACTTCGTGAGAGGGGTCAGGCTTTAGAAAAAATCATAGCTGTCCAACTGCAATGCTTAAGATCTTGGATGATCAGAGAATTCCTTTTGACGATAATCATTTAACGTTGTTTTGTCTGCTTGATTTCTCCAAGGCATTTGATTCGGTCAATCATACGCTATTATCCAGCAAGCTGAAATTTTACTTTGGGTTTGGTAATCATGCTCTGAGCTTAATGAATAGCTACCTAACATTCAGATACCAGTGTGTTCGAGTTGTTTCTGAGATGTAACAACTGAAAGAGCTGACCACGGGGGTACCCCAGGGATCCATTCTTGGCCCTCTGATTTTCAGCCTCTTAATGATATTTTTGGAGTGTGTCAACATGTGAGACTTCATGCGTATGCATGTCGCCACTACTTTGCATTTATCTGGGCTCCCTTTCAGCATGCATCAATTTCGTCATAACTATAAAGGCTATCTTGCTCACAGCAGTCCAACAATCTACATATTTGTCCGCATATTCGGGGAATTAAATTCTTAATGGAAGGCTCCTCTCCAAAAACTCTGTATACAGAGAGTATTTCGCCGTGAAAACGAGGGCAGTGAAACATTACATGTTCTGTGCTTTCCAATTCGAAGGGACAGTATGAACAGAAAGGATCCTCCTCTATCCCACGCTTATTTAGATATTCCTTGGAGCCGCCATGCCCGCTCAATATCTCTGTGAGGTGGTAATTTGGTTGCTTAGTTGCTGTGCTGTCCGGCTATGGAGCCGGGCCCAAGTATCGTTGTAGGCGCCACTTTGATGCACTTTCTCCTGGAACCAACTATATTTTGGTTTATGTACCCTGCGTATTGTTTTACTCAAACCACTGATGTCCTTGATGCGGCAGTTTGAAACCGCCCTTAAATCCGGAAACACATAATTGCCTAGAGTTCGGGACCGAGAATTCGCGATACCCATTTTACTCACGTGCGGGTCAAACGGTCAGTGCCCTGTAATAGTGGGTGTGATTCTGTATATTTCCTTCCTAGATCTATATAGTAGATCATTGGTTCTTTTCTGGTTGTACTCTGGGCAGATTAGTTTGGTGATTCTACAGGTGTCCGTAGAGTACCAATCACGGATTGCTATTTTCATAAGATAGGTGAGAATGTCTCTTTTAATTGATGTGAGTGGCTGGTGCACCGCGACTGCTTCCGTGACGTCCAATGATGCCCCTGCCTTTGCTATTTCATCCGATTTTTCATTGCCGTAAATGTTCTTGTGGCCGGGTACCCAGCTGAGTGTGATAGCTGCCTGGTTAGCTGCTTCACGTAGCACCCTCTTACAGTTATCGACGGCTTTAGAGGAAGTGTACGGCGATTCTAGCGCTTTGAGCGCCGCTTGACTGTCGGAATATATGACTACTTCTCCGTCTATCCGGTTCTGCAGCAGGAAGATGCAGGCCCTCTCTATTCCTTGCAGCTCTGCTTGGAAGATGTTAGCTGTGTTTGGAAGACGGATGGGGATTGCGACTTTTAGTTGGTTTGAGAAGACACCTGCGCCGACGCCGCAGTCCATTTTGGATCCGTTAGTGTAGAGTAAGGTGACCCCCTCCCTGCCAACTTTGTCGGCTTGATCGCTGTATATATCATGCGGAGGACCGGTGGCAGCAGGTTAAGTATAACATTTAGTGCGTCCGTTGGGCATGATCTAAGTGCACCTGTAACCCCTGCGCATGCTGCCCTTTGAATTTTGTCTAGTTTTTTAGTGTTGTATTGCTTGTTCAGGGCTTGTTTTAGTGTTGTATGGCTCCGTACGCCAGGATGGGCCTTGTGACCGCCGTGTAGAGCCACACCATACGTTTTGGCTTTAACCCCCAATCTCTGCTGATTATTCTCTTGCACGAGTAGTATGAGATGTACGCCTTCTCTACTCTTTTTTCGGTATTGGTTTTCCAATTTAACTTGTTGTCTATTACGACGCCTAGGTACTTAACTCTAGTTGAGAGCGAGAGTTCCGTACCATCTAGTGAGGATATTCGAAATGTTGGTATTTTCGTTCTGTTACTGAAAAGTATCAATTCTGTTTTGCTAGGGTTGATGTTGAGGCCGCACGATGCCAACCAGGTGTGCAGCCTGCTTAGCGCACCCTGAAGGATGTCGCTTAACGGGGAGGGGAAAGCCCCCGAGGTGGTAATTTAGTTCGCCGTGTTTTCGCTCATACCATTCCGCTATATTCCAAACTAGCATGAAGGTCCAGCGCCCTTTTCTCGATTCTTCCCAACGTTCTTGCCACTCTACTATTGTTCGTGAACCTGCGCTTTTCTTAGCATCTTCAGATGGTCGGCTGATTCCAATGTCATACAGATCGGCCATTTCACCTGAGAGTAGATCTACTGGAATTATCCTGGATAAAACATGGATCGCGTCGTCGGACACCGTCCGATACGCACATGCTATTCGTATAGCAGTAATACGGCATGCTGCTAGTATATCTTTTTGGTGGAACATTTTAGATCCGTTCCATACTGGTGTTGCATATAATATTTTTGAGCTGGTTACGTTGGATAATAGCTGACGTGTAGCTTCGCCCGAGCCGCTGATGTTGGGCATTATTCGCGTTAGGGCTCCACTAACTCTAGAAACTTTCTCCCCCACCGCCCTGAAATGTTCCTTAAAAGTTAGTTTGGAGTCAGTGATTACTCCTAGAGAATTTAATAAATGCTTTGAATTTATTTGATAATCTCCTATGGTTAGGACTAACTCATCCACAGTCCGCTTTGATCTCACCAAAACTTCTGTCTTGTTGCTAGCCATCTTCAGACTCATGTTCGTCAGCCATTCCTTTATTCTTCCCACGGCGTCGTTACATAATGTTTGGGGCAGATCAAGTTTCTTGGCCATTGCTAATACGACAATATCATCTGCATTGCCGACAATTTCCGTGCCTCTGGAAAGGTCGAAATGTAGCACATAGTCCTACATCGCAGTCCATAGCGTTGGACCTAGAACTGAGGGACACCGCCCGTGATGTTGTGCTTTCCTGATCCCTCATCCGCATGCAACTCTTTCTACCTATAATGACGTATTCTGAGCTGATATATAGTAAGCAGGATTCTCACTCCGCGCATAAGGTTGAAGTCCTGTTTAATAACGTCATGCGTTATGTGTATGGTCTGCGCAGGTTTGGTCATATTACCCGCTGGAGGCACCGGCTTCTTGACTATTTCAAGGCAAGGAATTGCATATTTTTATTTAAACTCAAGATGTTGGCTACGCCGAATTATTTGCATACAAAATTAGTTTTCACTAGGTCAGCTCATCTAAGTGACTTAATTGTACCACAATTTAACTCGGTAACATCAGCAATACTTTTTTTTTTCAACTTTATTTGTATTTGGAACTCCATTCCGTCAATTATAAGGAATAAATTAAACAAAAGCAACTTTAAACAAACGCTTTATGCGTATTTCAGTAGCCTTTCTTCAAGAATATAGAAGAATGGCCAGCTATTTCTTTGCTGTTGTACTATAAAAGGTTTAAGAATCTTATTGCACTGATATATATTGAAATAAATAAAAATATAATAAAACAAGTAAGGAAGGCTAAGTTCGGGTGTAACCGAACATTACATACTCAGCTGAGAGCTTTCGCGACAAAATAAGGGAAAATCACCATATAGGAAATGAACCTAGGGTATACCTGGAATGTGTTTGTATGACATGGGTATCAAATGGAAGGTATTAAAGAATATTTTAAAAGGGAGTGAGCCATAGTTCTATAGGTGGACGTCATTTCGGGATATCGCCATAAAGGTGGAGGGAGGTGACTCTGGAATGCGTTTGTACGATATGGGTATCAAATGAAAGGTGTTAATGAGTATTTTAAAAGGGAGTGGCCTTAGTTCTATAGGTGGACGCCTTTTCGAGATATCGCCATAAAGGTGGTCCAGGGGTGACTCTAGAATTTGTTTGTACGATATGGGTATCAAATGAAAGGTGTTAATGAGTATTTTAAAAAGGAGCGGGCCTTAGTTCTATAGGTGGACGCCTTTTCGAGGAATCGCCATAAAGGTGGACCAGGGGTGGCTCTAGAATGTGTTTGTACGATATGGGTATCAAATGTGTAGTAAGACTAAATATAAGGTTTTAGTACGAAATAAAGACTATCTGGCAACGCTATTAGATTAAGTTAAAAACATATTGGTAACTTGTAAGCACTTATGTCAAATATTTTGAGGTGTGAAACAAAAAAGAAAAAGAAATAAAGAATAATTCGATTGTAACCACAAAGGCGGTTGGTTGTGTATTGTGCATATTTTACCAGAAGTGGTCGTGAATCCACCATCCTAAATATATAAATGCAATTTAACTAATAATGGATGAAAACCAAATTAATGCAGAAAGATATACACTACTGCAACTTAAAGCATGGTGTACTGCAGTCGGGGTAAACACTAGCGGAGCAAAGGAGCAGCTAGACTGAGTGAACTTTCAGCGGAAGCACGCGGATTAGGTCCAGTGCAACAAGAAAAGAGTACCACAAAATCCAGCGAAAAAGACGACGGCAACGGGTTACATAGAAAAGATAATGGCAGCGCCTTGCAAATAAATGACGACGTTAGCGACAATGAAAACGGCGATGATAACGGCAATTGCGATGAAGGCGAGGCGGTAAGTGAAAATGACTACGACGTAAACAGCGCCGTCGGCAGCAACGTCGCTGAAAACCACAATGATGTCCGAAATAGCGGAATTTTGTGCGCCAATAACGTCGCTTCAGGCAAGAGCATTGTAGCAAACCATCAGGCCGCTAATGAATCTGCTGAGGCCAGGGGCCCTATTCAGTAATTGTGAGTTTTAAAATGTACACTTTTTCTTCATATAATTTGTTCTGGACTCCGACTTTTACAAATTTAAATTTTAGAAAAAGAAATCGAGCTGCTTAAGCTTGAATTAGAAATGAAGAAAGCAGGCGTGTCTCAAAGCATCAAACACGATATGCCGCTACAAACCGTAAAAGAATTATCGACTGAGTACGACGGTGGCGATTGCTTCGAGACATGGTGCTCCCAGCTGCGACACTTCCAAAGTGTACTACATATAGCAGATGAAGTTTTAGGTTTGGCGATGAGACTTAAGTTGAAGGTCATTGCGTTGTCGTGGTATAACGCAAATCACATGTTTACCCGAAGCGTCGACGATACTCTCCATCAAATGACAGGGCTATTCGCGTGAAAACAAAACGTATTAGAAGTACGCCGAAAATTTTAAAAACGTGCTAGGCAGACTGGAGGAGGCTTCGGCAATTACGTTAACGAAAAGCGCTTGTTAAGCGCTGCTTTAAGCCTTGCAGAAAACGAGCTCATCGACTACTTAATAGACGGTATACCTGATCATCCATTGCAGGTACAAGCAAAGATACAAAATTTTAAAACGGTGAACGAGTTGTTAATGGCGTTCCGAACAATTGAATTACCTCAACACATCGCGGCAAAGCTTATGTTCACACCAATCAAGTGCTATAATTGTAACTGCTCAGTTCACATCTCGAAGGAAAGCCGAAAGCCCAAACGCAGTCCAGGAACATGCTATACTAGTGGAGAACTAGGCCATTTCGCAGAGAGCTGCAAAGGTTACAAGAACCCGCCACCAGTAAATAAGTTTGTAAGTAAATTTAGTATAGAAATAATAGCACACCCTAATGTTAACGTTGTTATAGCATGCCTAATCGATTCGGGGAGTTCTGTGAGCCCGATGAAGCGTAACCTTTTACCTAAAGAAGTCCCTCACTAGGGTAGGCACCTTGTCGTTGGTGTGAGGGGATAGCCGAACCCCATAGCGACCGACTATGAGGCGGAGCTGTTTAGGAATGACATCTACGCCGTTTCGCCTCATAGGAGGGCGGCGGGATCTCGGTGACCAAGAACTGCAAACCCCCTAATACAGGGTGTTATGCGGACCGTGCGTGTCTTGGACGATTTGCAGCCAGGGGATAAATTCGGCTGTATTCGAACGGAGCCTTCCGGATACCGGGCCACCTCGGGAAATATTGATGGCCTTACCAGAGTAAAGGGCGCTGCTGTGGCGGACGGTTCTTTCCCCGTATATAATACTGGACCGCTGAGCCCGCCTTGTCAGGCAGGTGGTCGTACGACCAAGATGAACGACTCATTACCTGATTGTAATAAGGACGATGATAAGAAGAGGACTGAGTCGCAATCCAAGGACGACAAATACGCATTAAGCGATGCGTCGGACTCCGGGAGCGAGAGTAGTGCTGATTCCATGAACTCCGTGTTGGAGTAGCACACAAATGAAAACGGAGTAGAAGAGTGGAGAATGGTACGGAGCAGAGGAAATAAAAGAGCTTTCTCGCAGTACCGTGTAGCATTAAGAATTGCACAACGCTTGGGAGCAGAGTTCGAGAATTATAGCACTTGATTGTTCCACACCAATCAAGTGCTATAATTGTAACTGCTGAGGTCCCATCTCGAAGGAATGCCGAAAGCCCAAACGCAGTCCAGGAACATGCTGTGCTAGTGGAGAACTAGGCCATTTCGCAGCGAGCTGCAAAGGTTACAAGAAGCCGCCACCAGTAAATCAGTTTGTAAGTAAATTTATTATAGAAATAGTAGCACACCCTAATGTTAACGTTGTTATAGAGCCTGGTGAAGCGTAGCGTTTTACCTAAAGAAGACCCGCACTAGGGTATGCACCTTGTAGTTGGTGTGAGGGCTTAGCCGAACCCCATAGCTCCCGACTATGAGGCGGAGCTGTTTGGGACTGACATCTCCGCAGTTTCGCCTAATAAGAGGGCTGCGGGATGTCACTGACCAAGAACTGCCAAACCCCTAATCCAGGGTGTTATGCGGACTGCGCCTCTTGAACGATTTGTAGCCAGGGAATTAATTCGGCTGTATTCGAACGGAGCCTTCCCGATACCGGGCCACCTCGGGAAGTATTTATGGCCTTACCACAGTAAGGGGCGCTGATGTGGCGGACGGTTCTTTCCCCGTATATAATACTGGACCGCTGAGCCCGCCTTGTCGGGCAGGTGGTCGTAAGACCAAGATGAACGACTCATTATCTTATTGTAATAAGGACGATGTAAAGAGGAGGACTGAGTCGCAATCCAAGGACGAAAAATACGAATTAAGCGATGCGTCGGACTCGGGGAGCGAGATTAGTGCTGATTCAGTGAACTCCGTGTTGGAGAAGCGCACAAATGAAAACGGAGTAGAAGAGCGGAGAAGGGTACGGAGCAGAGGAAGTAAAAGAGCTCTCTCGCAGCATCGTGCAGCACTAAGAATTGTACAACGCTTGGGAGCAGTGGTCGATCCAACAGAAGTGGAGACCGAGCGCTTGGAATGGGCCCAAGAGGCGGTAGAAGTATGTCGAAGGCAGCTCAATTCATTTCAGTTCACTTTATTAAGTCTATGATTACATAAATCTTACAGACTAGCAATTCTAAATTATTGTTTACAAAGAAATATATTCTAATATATGTATGAAGATTAAGTATAATATGATTCAACTTTAGTACCAAAACATGATCTCGGGAGTGCAAAGTCTAGATCAAGAGTAGAGAAAATCTTGTTAAACTCCGCGAGAGCCCTTGAAATAGGGTCATAAATAAAATAGTTGGCTCTGGTTACTTTGACGTGAAATGGATATTGCGTACGAAGCGTTCTGTACGGAACATTGAAGGTAACTATCCCCAGAAGTTCCGGGCAGTCACTCAAACCACAAACTAAATCATAAATAAACATGACACAAGTGACTTCATGCTTATGAGGGCGCATTGAGCACTATACGAAGGTATAGGATCAGAAAAATTAAGGGGTTGAAGAGCAAATCGAACGAATCTCTTCTGTACTCTTTCCAGTCTTAGTGAATGAACAGAATAAATTTGATTCCAAATAATAGAGGCATATTCCAGTTTTGAACGCACCAATGAATTATATAATGTTTTTCTTGTGTATGGATCTGTAAAATCTTTGCCATAGCGCCATATGAAGGCCAGATTCGAATATGCCTTGGGCAAGATGTAGCTGATGTGATGTGTGTATATGTTCAAAAGGTTTGCTGTGAGAAACCCTCGGTTCTGCAACCGGTACGAGGAGGAAGAAGCGTCGAATGGCAGAATGAAGAGGCAACGTTCGGCGGAAGGTGACAAGCCTGCTTTCAAGAGGCAGAAAGGACCCAGTCCTAGAGCCGCGGGGCAGGGCAGTTGCATAGACAAGACAAGTAGGCCCAAAGCTGTAAGACAGATGGGCCCTAATAGCGAGGTAGCAAGTAACTCGAAAGCTGTTAGTCAGAGGGAAGTCCCAACTACGGAAGTAGGAGATAAGCCAAGGGGAAATAACGCTAAAACACCGGCTTTCTCGGAGATGCTAAAGGGAGTTAACGCTAAGACTCCGGCTTTTTCGGAGGTGCCAAAGGGAGATAACACTAAGACTCCGGCTTTTCCCGAGAAGATGAGTGATGTGGCAAAGCAATCACTGACTGTGGCGCTGGTTAATCGTAGCAGTCCTTTCGGACAAATAACTACTGAAGGGTGGAGGTCTGTGGAAAGGGAGCTTATTAGCTTAATGCTTAAGATGATGCGGGAACAACCAACTAAGCCCCTTCCAACCTTTGATTCGGGGGGATGGTATAATGGTGTGAAAATGATAGCGTGCGACAACATCGCGAGCTTGCGGTGGCTGGAGGAAGTGGTTCCAAACCTCCAAAGGCAAGGCACGAACGCGTGGTTTAAGGTGGTGGATAAAGCGCAAATCCCCACGGTACCAAAAGTTCAGGTATGGATACCATGCGTGATGAAGTCGGAGGATACACTGCGACTTCTGCAGAATCAGAATCCGAACATATCGAGACAGGATTGGAAGGTACTTACTCTATCTCGGCCTACCGAGGAAGGTCAGTTCTACATCTTCCAAATAGACAAGCAGGCGGAGGATATTTTGTACACGCAGCTTGGCAAAATGTCCTTTGGCACTGGCAAAATTTACATGCGACTCAGGAAAAGAAGTCCCGAGGATAAAAATCCTAACACGCTGGAGGTGGGCGAAGTCAAAAGGACCTCAAAAGCCCAAGGGAAAAAAGACAGGTTGACGTCCCCGACGTCACCACGAAGGTGTTAGAAGAGGACCAACCGCCAAATGGTGCTGTAACTCGCACAGAAGAACACCCGCACAACAGTTACGAGAGGCTGAAGGGAGCCTCGAATACTCTAAACCAAAAGGGCAAGGGGAGGACGACGACGTCACGACGAAGGTGCTGGAGGGGGACAAACAACCAAATGATGCTGCGAGTCCTACAGATAAACCTCCAACACAGTCAAGTGGCGTCGAGCGAACTCCTCCCAACCCTTGAGGAGGGTTCGTTTGACGTGGCGCTGATCCAGGAGCCGTGGCTCTCATCGGAAGGAAAGGATTCTGGACTTAGCGGTTTGGCGTTTACTTCGCGCAAACGGAAGGACGGGTGCGAGCTGTAGTAATGGTAAGGAAACAGCTGCATTCATATATGCTGCCTAATTACACTATTTATCCTGGCGTCCTGCTACATGGCCCATGCTGCGGGGGTTCCACCGATGGAGTGCAAAATCGAGTACAGGAGGAAGGACGCAAAGGGCAGTTGGTCATAGGCGCAGATGCAAATGAGCACCTCAATGCGTGGGGAGGAGCAGATACGAACGAGGGAGGAGAATCTCTATTTTGTTACATCCTGCAAATCAATTTGCAGATAGACAACAGGGGAAATGTCCCTACATACATTGGTCCAACATCCAGCAATGTTCGGGATATTACATTGAGCTCCGAGCGTGATATATCAAGGTATGATTGGATGGTTGTTGATAGACCATTCTTCTCCGACCATGCGTATATCAGCTTCAGCATTCACCTAAAGAGGGTAGAGAAGGGAGGAACCTTTAGAAACCCTAGGTCAATGAACTGGACTAAATTCCAGAAACAGGTAGAAACAAAGCTGGGATAACCCAAAGAGGTTGCCAATGTGGAGGAACTGGATGAGTCGAATGAATTCCTACCAAGGACGCTTATGACGGCATATAACAAAGCTTGCCCTCTAAGAAGATTCAGAGGAAAAGCAAAGCCGCTATGGTGGAGCAATGAGCTTAGTCTTCTAAGAAGATAGGTAAAAGGAATGTTTAAGCTCCAAAAGACCGCGGAAAGCGAAGCGTGTCGGGAGGAGTACAGGGATCTACTGAGTATACAAGCGTGAAATTTCCAGTGCGAAGAGAATCTCGTGGAAAAGTTTCTGTACGGACATAGAGTGCTCCAGCGAAAGAGCATGGTTGAAAAAGTCCTAGTAAGGGAAACATAGTCCAGGGACTAATAAAGAAAGAGAACGGGGAATGGTCACGTAATAGTGAGGAATCCCCTGGGGTGCTTCTGGACACACATTTCCGATCGGAGACAGTTGAAAAGAGCCAGCAGACATCACTCACGCTTCGATCACGGAGCGGGTAGTGCCTGGCTTGGTGACCACCAAGATCGAATGGGCAGTGAAAACGTTTTCTAATTTTAAATCGCCGGGCCCAGACGGTATATTCCCGGCCATGCTAAAAGTTTCAAGTATGGCGGTCGTGGAATGGCTTAAAATTAATATTGGATGGGTGCATAAGGCTCTATCATGTATCGCACTGTTGGAAAACTGCTCCTGTAGCTTTCCTACCAAAGGCGGGGACGATCGGTCACATGTATACCAAAGACTAAAGACCCATTAACTTAACATAATTTCTGCTCAAAACCTTTGAGAGGCTGATAGATGTGTACACAAAGTCCAACGTGGATGAAAATCTGTTCTCCACAACACAGCATGCGTACACAGAATGCAAGTCGGTAGACACCGTATTGCATAGGGTGGTAATAAGCATAGGAAATCCCTAGAATATAAGGAGTATGCTCTAGGAGTCTTCTTGGACATTGCCGGGGCTTTCAATAATGTTTCTAAACGGGCGATTATGGATGGTCTTAATTACATTAATCAGATGGAAATGCTGCATGTTATATTGCAGGAAGATTACATCACAATGGGGATTGTACGAGGCCACGAAATCTGTGGATAAGGGCATGCCACAGGAAGAATTGCTATCGCCTCTGCTGTGGACGCTTGTCATCAACCAACTGCTCCGGAGATTCGATGAATGACTCGTAAAACTTACGGCTTACGCAGATGACGTTGCATAAGTGGAAAGTGCCTTCCAACGATTAGTTCTTTGATGGATCGGGCGCTTCGGGATATTTATACCTGGGCATCTAATGTCGGGTTGAAAGACAATGCGGAGAAGACGAATATGGTCTTCTTTACAAAGAGGTACAAGGTGCCAAATTGGAACATGCCTAAGTTAGGAGGGGTGACCTTACAGGAGAAACCTTGTACAAAATATCTGGAAATAATCCTAGAGAGTAAGCTGTCATGGAAACTCAACGTGGAGGTGAAGAAGGACTTAACGGCACTCTGTGCATGTAAACGAATGCTGGGGTGTACGTAGGGCTTATCGCCCTCTCTTTCTCATTGGGTTTTTACAGCGATTGTAAGTTCTATTCTATAATATGGAGTTCTTGTTTGATGGAAAGCCACACAAAAACAACATACCTCAAAAAATTTGACTGGGTATGCAGACTATCGATGCCCTGAAAACAACCCCGACGGCTGCACTGTATGCCATTCTGCACATTCCACCTGTAGACCTGGTAGCAAAGAATATAGCGTTAACAACTGCAACCAGGCATGGTACCTCGGGGCAGCTTGAGCGCCGGTCATACGGCCATAGTAGTATAGCGTCATCAATCACAAGACGAACAGACTAGGGCAGTTCGCGCTTCGAGGGAGATGTTAAGGCCACAATAGAGGTGGACGGTTGGTGCAAGGGTGCTCAAATGGCGGACGAGGCGATACATGTTTACACCGATGGGCCCAAAGTAGTGGAAGGAGTAGGGTCTGCGGTATACTGTGCTGATCCGGAAATAAACAGATCCTAGAGGCTGCCGGATTACTTTAGCGTTTTCCAAGCGGAAATAGTAGCCTTAACCAAAGCAGTAGAAACCCTGGCAGAAAATAGCCCAAGCTGCAATCGGTTTAACTTTTATATTGACAGCCAAGCAGCAATTAAGGTAATAATCTCGCATAGCACAGCATCTAAATGCATGTTAGGGTGTAAGCAGTTCCTGGAGAGAATCGGGACAGGGAGAAGCATACATCTATATTGAGTCCCAGGGCATATGGGAATAGATGGGAATGAAAAAGCGGATGAACCAGCTAAAAAGGGCGCATCTGTTGAAGCTTGCTCCGTAGACGTGCCAATTAGACTGGGCGAGATTAAGCGAAGGCGAGAGGTGGACATGATCGACCAAGCCGGATAGGCGTGGGTTCAAGCGCGGGGCTGTAAAGTGTCGAAGATTATGTGTAGGTCCTACAACCTTAGACTAGGAAAGTGGCTTCTATCATTAAAAAAAGAGACTACAGTCCACTCATGACGGGTACTCTGACTGGACACTGCCTTTTGGAGTCACATGCCTTTAACTTAGGCTTGGTCAGTCATAGCAGATGTAGGAAGTGCGGGCTGGAGGAGGAAACGATCAACAACGTTCTGTACTCGGGCCCTGTGCTTGGCAGGCTAAGACTACAGCTATTAGGAGCGATACAGCTGTCAGATTTAGAAGCAGCAAGTGGCTTAAGTCCTAGGAAGCTTCTAGTATTTGCCAAGAGGACGGAGTTATTATATAACATAGGTCCTGGTTTTTGATAGGGTTTTTCAGTTTGGTCGTTAAAACAAACTTCTGGTAACACCACGGACTTACTCAGTCTATGTGAGATCCTCATGGACCGGCCAGTTAATTTAAAAAGAGTTTACAAAAAATATTTTCGAATAAATAAATGTTTGATTAATACTATTGGAAGTATACTTTGTCTGGTAAAACTAAAAAATAAAAACGTATTAACAGAATTTATAATTATCCCTGATGAATCGATTAGTTATTCAGCTATTTTAGGCAGAAATTTTATAGAGTCAAGTGGGGCAAAATTCCAAATCAATGGAATTGAGTTTTTAAGATAATATACGGGAAAGTTTGTTGGAAACAAAAGATCTGATGTCATCGGTAACAAAATAAATTTAGCTACGGGCAATCAATCGATGGCTGAGGCCATAAAAGAAATATTAACCTTAGAAATACAAACTGCTAACGAATTCGAGGATAAGGTCGGAAGTGAAGTCAGATACAAAGATAGAAAATACCTCCATGAATTGTTTTGCAAAGAATATTTACGAGCGTATGGTAGGCCCAAAACGATAGTTTCAGATAGAGGAACGTATCTTACATCGAAAGAATTTGAAGAATTGTTACAAGATAACAACATAGAGTACATAAAAGTGGCCACAAACTCGCCTCCGACAAATGGTCAAGTAGAGATCGTTAATAAAACTTTAGAACCCATGATAACTAAAATGACAAACTCCGGAAAAGACATAAGCTGGGATAGAGTATTAGAGTCGGCAGAATATTCAATGAATAACGTGATACACAAAGCGACAAAGAACACCCCAGCGTACTCCTGTTCGGCGTTACTCAAAGAGGAAAAATCATTGATAGCATACAAGAAAATGTTTTAGAAGCGGCGAAACCCCAAGAGCTTCGGGACATAGAAATATTCAGGGACCAAGCGGAAGTAGTACAACAAAATGCACAAATGCATAATAAAGAATATTCAGATTCCAAACGTCAAGAGCCACTTACTTTCCATGTAGGAGATTATGTAGTAATGTGTAATATATACTCTCAAATAGGAGCATCTAGCAAACTCATACCAGAATTCAAAGGATGTCCAAAATTCTAGAAAATGATCGTTAATGGTTGAAGATGTAGAGGCTTTCCAATAGACACAAATTCGCTATAAAGGTGGTCAATTGAAAACTTGAAGCCATGGTTCAAAAAAAAAAACAAAAAAACAACAAGGACGATGTAGTGTGCAAACATAAACTAGCACTAATATATTTGGCATAGAATCAGGGATTCTGTTTCGTCAGGATGGCCGAGTCATTAGATAAATATATCTACATTTTATGTTCATTGTATAAAATTTTCGATTATGTTAATGAAACGCTGACTAAGCAAGATAAATATGTCTACATTTTATGTTCATTTTATAAAATTTTCCATTATGTTAATGAAACGTTAACTAAATAAGATAAATTTTATATTCATATGTACAACATTTTCGATTATGTTAGTAAAACCTGAACAAACGTAAATGTAACAAAAAAATATTTATGTTTTTATGCATCAAAGTGGTATTATGTTGTTAAAACGTATGTAATTGTATAATACATGTGGTTATTGACATAGAATCAGGGGATTATATTTTATCAGGATGGCCGAGCTGTAGTAGGACTAAATATAAGGTTTTACTTAGTACGAAATAAGTCATATCTGGAAACGCTATTCGATCAAGTTAAAAACATACTGGTAACTTGTAAGCGCATATGTCAACCATTTTGAGGTGTGAAACAAAAAAGAAATAAAGAATCATTCGATATTAACCACAAAGCCGGACGGTTGTACTTTATTCAAACGAAAAGTGTATTCCGCATATTTTAAATTAAAGGTGTTAATGAGTATTTTAAAAGGGAGTGGGCCTTAGTTCTCTAGGTGGACGCCTTTTCGAGATATCGCCATAAAGGTGGACCAGGGGTGACTCTAGAATGCGTTTGTACTATATGGGTATCAAATGAAAGGTGTTAATGATTATTTAAAAGGGAGTGGGCCTTAGTTCTACAGGTGGACGCCTTTTCGAGATATCGCTATAAAGGTGGACCAGGGGTGACTCTATAATGTGTTCGTATGATATGGGTATCAAATTAAAGGTATTAATGAAGGTTTTGAAAGGGAGTGGCCCTTAGTTGTATATGCGAAGGCGTCAATAAACCTATCCAATCACCATGTTTCAAACCCTTTTTTTGTATTTGGTATAGAATTGGAATTTTTTTCATTTTTCGATATCGAAAAAGTGGGCGTGGTTATAGTCCGATATCGTTCATTTTAAATAGCGATCTGAGATGAGTGCCCTGGAACCTACATACCACATTTCATCAAGATACCTCTAAATTTACTCAAGTTATTGTGTTAACGGATAGACGGACGGACGGACATGGCTCAATCAAATTTTTTTTCGATACGGATGATTTTGATATATGGAGTTTTATATCTATCTCGATTCCTTTATACCTGTACAACCAACCGTTATCCAATCAAAGTTAATATACTCTGGGTGCAAAGCACGCTGAGTATAAAAATCATGCTCTACAAGTCACTTATCGTATGTACTGTACTGTTAAATGGTGCAGAAGCAGGGACCATAACAACATCAGTTTAAGCAGCTTTAGGAGTGCTCGAGAGAAAGATTAACGGACCTCTACGCGTTGGCGATGGAAAGTACCGAAGAAGGTTTATTGATGAGCTGTACGAGCTTTACGCAGGTATCAACATAGTTCAGCGAATTAAAACGCAGAGGCTACTCTGGCTAGGCCATATCCTGCGAATAAAAGATGACTCTTCGGTATTTTTATCGGAGCCCTACCTATGGAAGCAGAGGAAGAGGGTGGCCCCACTCCGCAAGAAGGTTCATGTGGAAAACGATTTTAACTCCCTTGGTTTGACAAATTTACGCCGGTTAGCAGAGTGAAGAAGCGACTGGCGCGCCTTGTTGGACGGCCATAACCGTTTAAACGGTTAAGTGTCAATTAATAAGTAAGTAAGAATTCAACTTTTTGTATCAAGATTGATGTTGAGCGAGAGGGTCACGCGTCTCCCTTTGCGGTTGCTTTCCTGTACTGCCAATTCAGGTTATTTGACGTTGAGAACGGCGTTCGCGGGGAATTCCTGGCATAGAGCTACACGTATTTTTGTGGATATTACTGCGGACCTTTTTGTGTTCTTTTTCTACATAAGGCTGAGTTCTCAGGTGCTGTATTTCCTCATAGCGTATGCGGTGATGACTTCTTAAGTCCCTGGGGGCCGGAGCCTCTTCTGTCAGATATCTGTTGGGATGCTTATGTTTCTGGGTATTCAACATAAACTGATTGTTCAGCATTTAAATTTTCTCCCCATTGGGGAGTACCCTCGCGTCACTGCGTAGATGGTATTCTGATGCCAGGAGAAAACAGGCCTGTATTATCTGCCAGTGAGTAACCTTTGGGCTCGGCGACCAGATCGGGGACGCATAGTATGCAAGCGGCTGGCAAATATCTTTGTAAATGATAATGAGGGCTCAGTTTGGATTAGGTGGGCAGAAAAGTGATTGTTTGTATATGTTTTGTGGTAATTCCACTTTCTTTTTTTGATGTTTATGAAAGTGCATTTTTCTGAAGTGATAAATTCAGCTGATACAACTAGCTTTGTACTGTCTTGCTTCTGTTCTAAAATTCTGTTTTTAGTGATTTTTTGGTTAGGAACTTTTTTTGATTTTAAAAAATTTGTTTTACAAGTTTGCTAGATATTTCTTATATAAAACAATTTGGAAAGAAATGAAGTAAAATGTAAAATAATTGCACGCAAAGAGGCACCTGCGAAAGAAAAGTTGCCGATAATCAGCGACAAAACTTTTTGTGTGTAATACTATGCACAAAAACACACCACATTGGCAATTTATACCATTTGGGAAATTTATTACGCAATTTGTCATATAATAAATTGTAATAATAAATTGCCAATTTAAAAAAAAATCGTAATAAATTGTTTCAAACTGCAAATACAACCTTATAAAGTGTGTTTATTGAGTAGATTTAAACGTCAGTTACGCGTGGCTCAACTATATGGTTGGCTCATCCATCAGCTGATTTTATTTTTTTCATTTCACTGGAGTAAGGATTGTCAAAAGAAGATGGCAAACTCAAAATGAAACCAAAACATTGAACACATTTTCATACAACACACAAAAATTTCAAAGTTTTATGTTTCATTCCATTCCATTCGTCTAATACCAACACGCACATTTTGACAGTCTGAACAAAGGTATGTGGTTGCTGTAGAGATGAGCCAACCAGCTATCAAATTACTATTGTGTAAGCTAATGTAATTGTATGAACACCACTCAATTTAAATCGAAATTGCCTCAATTTATTTTTCTGTTTGAACATAGTATAAACAGCGTATAAGCAATACTTTTACAAAGGTTTGGTAGGCTCTGAAGTTAAAACCAAAATTAAATTCTGAAACTATATTGATTTCCTGTTATATTTTTAGCTTTTAGTTCGTCGCCATGCCACCAAGGAAAACAGGAAATAGTGTTAGGAGAATTACTAATATTAGTATTGACCCTAAAAAGCATGAGGCAAAATTAAAAGAAATTGGTCAGAGACGGCTTGCAGAAGCTCTAGCTGCTAAACATCTTTTGGAAGAGACATTTTTAGACGAAGAAAAGTTATATGAAAAAGAAGAGCAAGAAGAAGAGTGGACAGATATAGAACCAGGGTTTGATAAAGGACACATAAACATTTCTTTCCCAGAGACTACCAAGCAATTCGGAAACTCATCTCAATGCTATCCCCCAAGCTATTACAAATTGTCTTCAAAAGAACGTATTTTGCTTTTATATGCAGAAAATTTCCGAAAGCAATTTATAACATTACATCCTAAGAGAAGAGAATTAGTACTAGCTTTACCAAACGAATGCAACGTTCAGGTAACTAAAATAAATGAAGTATAAATTTGGAATAGGATATTCGTCCAGAAATGCTATGAATTAAGGCAATTCTCAATGTCTCTTATCGTCTCATAGAGCATTTTATTAAATACGACCCTTGTAAATACTTCAATGAGTTGTATGTCGTATTTAAATACATGTGTATTTACGTAATAATTAATTAGTAATCAATTAATTAGATGCCTATTTTAATGGCAAATGATTATTTCAATTGTTTAAGAAAAAAGCAATTACTAATTGATGACCATTCGAAACAAATAAAAATAAAAATCATGATATTTTCCTATTATTGAAAAAAATCAAAAGTAATCAAAAAGGCTTTTTGATTTTTTTTGTATTTTTTAATTTTTGTCCCTGAAAACAAAAATTTTGAGTCGGTCAAAAAATTTTAACGAAAAAAATGCTTATTTATGCTAAAGCTCTCTAAAAGTGTGGGGCGAAGAACACTCACACAGTGGCAATGATATGTAGCCAATATTACTAAAATAAATCTAACAATATGATAAACATTGATTACAAAACAATCAGTGCATATCCATAACATAATCCAAAATAGCTGATATATAAATTCTGGATACAACAAAATTGGCTAGACTTAAGGATGAGACCGAAGAGGATCATTATTGTTTTATATAATGAGTGTAGCAAATTATGCACATGCGTATATACTTACCTTAGAATATGTTTAAATCAACGCTCATATACTATTCGCCCTATATGTTGCAAGTATGTACAGATAAATGTTTAAGATTTACTATATATTGCATCCTTAAATGTACTTGTATGTACAAATTATCCCGGCAATGCAACAAAAGAGAATTTTTCTTTCAACAAAGCGGAAAAATATAAAAAATAATCAAAAGTATTCAAAAAATCCTTTTTTGATTACTTTTTATTTTTCTCAATAGTCGTAAAAAATCATGATTTTTTTATTATTATTTATAATCATTATTAAACAGGTCTGTATAAGAGCCATCCAATAAAACAATTTGTTTGAGAATAACTTAGCGCACTAGCCGCAGGGATATTTCCATTATTGTTGTTATTGCTGGGTCCGACAATTTGATGGCTCCTTTATTCCGGATTAAACGACCAGGAAGTATAGGCTTCTTCCGGCGGTTCTCCGTTTATTTATTTCCCACCTCAAACACATGCGTTTGCACGACTTCAGATTTCCAATTGGCATATCGATTATTTTTCTCTTCTCCCAATTCCGCATCATAAATGGTGCATTTGTCGCTTTCACGGACGGCGGGCTAGTACGGGAGCGTTCCAAATGCATATCCCAAGGGGCTGCAAATTCGTAGCACTCTCCAACCCTGCAGAACGTTGTATGTGAGAAAAATAACTATAAGGGTATTAATTTGAAATTAAAATTGAGTTTTATTAAGTAGACAAAATCTTACATCTACATTTATAGCACAACTTACAGAATATGGTAGCTAAACTTTAATTCTACAACATGTTTTTTGTTATCACAGATTTTCGGTACTTTACTTTTACAAGTTTACCTCAGTTCATGATGCAATAAAACCAAGCAGGTAGTACAAAAACGAAACTTTGACGTCCTTCGTAATCCGGCTATGAGTTTTAAAGTAATAGGAAGAGAAATTGTTGGTACTATTTTGCAACTTGTTTGCCCTTTAGCTATGTTATGTACGGAATAGAGTCAAACTCGATATATCTCACACATTGGAAACACGAAATGACAGAAAAGTGATGAGAAAACAGAGGCAATAAGAAGAAAAAGAGAGAAAGTTGGAACCATGTCTGTCGGGCTTGATCATACTGCTATTTCATGTTTGTCTAAACGTTTTCAGGGTCAGCGAGAGCTGTTTAAAATAAAGTTTTGATAGGCCACATAATTATTTTTTGCCATCAATGAATTTATATAAGCTCTGATTTTATGAAGCATCTTTCCTGTAAAACCTCTTCCGCTTTATATTTTTACACCAGCCACCATTTTCTGCTCAATGAACCTACCTCTTAACGCTTTTTTACATAGGTAAATATTGGGTCTCGGGACCGCATACCGCCGATTCCTAGCTTTCGTATTACAAGCCTCCCAGATACTCTTCCGCCATTTCATGACATTGTTCCAAGTCGTCAATTATCTCACTGACGTCAAAAGTTTGTTTCCATATCCCTTAGTTGTGGGCAATAGGATACTCTGTAGATCTAGCTATTCAGTTGTGTTAATCCATTTTGTAATAATGACTTCAAAATGAGTGAGTGTGTAGTTTTGTTTATGTTCTAATTTTTTTTTTTCATTGACATTTTAAACAATAAAAACAATGCAAATAACACGGGAAAAATATTTCGGTTTCTGATGATTCATTTTTTGACAAGAACATTAATTTTAGTTGTGTTTTTATACACAAAATTTTAAAGCTAAAAACAAAATTTTCATTTGTCAGAAAAAAAAACGGCAGAATGTCAAAAAAACCTATCGAAATACAAACTGGCACGTAACTTCTCGTTAGATTTTTGAAATATAGTTTACACACTCACACCAGTACTGAAACTGTATTGGGAGGGAGGGCGACACAAAATATAAGCAAAATACAGACAAAATAAAGAAGTGTCATAAAGGTATAAGTATTTGTGTAAAATACTCGTAAATCAGCTTTTTGGTAAATAAATAAAAAAACAAAAATGTCAAAAAATTTAATTTATTTGTATGAAGTTCCAAAAACCAAACTCTTTAATTCAAGTTGACATCTATACCAGTATGCACACTCTAAATGATGCACAGAGCATTCATTTGATACGATGTCGGCTCGCTTCATTTCCGCTGAAAGAGTTCAGAAATCCGAACATATTTCCAAGCTTTGTGAGAGAGACATTGTCCTTTGTCAAATCAGGGGCATTAACGTGCACATCAGACAGTTAATCGGCCAAGACAAGCGGTCGAAGTTGGAGAAGCTTTTATAGAACCGCAACTTCTCAGCCGATATTGGTAATTTATAGTCTACCCTCACCGTCAGCTGCGAAGAAATGCTTGGACACACCCATAGCATTAACGCAATGCGTTCCCTACTACCATTACCGCCAAAGACCTTAAAGTAGCCATAGATAATAACAAACCATCTAAAGCAGTTGGCACGGACGGAATATCAGTCCCCATGCTAACACAATGATATATTAAGTTACCTGGTGCATGTCTTCAATTTTGTCCACCTTTGTCCTTCCTGAAAAATGGCAAGGGTGCTATCGCTACCAAAGCCTTCTCTTGTTGCTAGTAGCTAAACCACTTGAAACCATACTACTCCCTTATTTTACCGCAAGCCTAAGACTTAAAAGCCATCACAATGGCTTTCGAAAATTACTTAGCGCTACTATTAAGACCGAATTTAATTACGGACTATGTCAAGAACCCCACTACAGAACAGTACTTCTTGCACTTACTTACTTATTTAAGTGGCGCTTAACCGTCTAAACGGTTATGGCCGTCCAACAAGGTGCGCCAGTGGTTCCTTCGCTCCGCCAACCGGCGCAAATTGGTCACACCAAGGGAGTTTAAATCGTTTTCCACCTGGTTCTTCCAACGGAGCGGGGGCCGCCCTCTACCTCTGCTTCCATAGGGGGGTTCCGATAGGAACCGTGGCCGTAGCATCATCTTTCATTCGCATAACATGGCCTAGCCAGCGCAGCCGCTGCTTTTTAATTCGATGGACTATGTTCATGTCTGCGTATAGCTCGTACAGCTAATCATTAAATCTGCTTCGGTACTCGCCATCGCCAACGCGTAGAGGTCCATAAATCTTTCGAAGAACTTTTCTCTCGAACACTTATAAGTTTTGCGGGGAAACCAAATTCAGACATAGCGGCATATAGGCAGCTCCTTTTCGTGCTGTCGAAGGCGGCGAAGAGGTGATGTGTGTCGATTCTCTTTTCACCGGTTTTTTCCAAGATTTGGCACATTGTGAAAATCTGGTCGATGGTAGATTTACCAGGTCTGAAGCCGCACTAATAAGTTCCAATCAGCCAGTTCACGGTGGGCTTCAATCTTTCGCACAATACACTTGAAAGGACCTTATATGCGATACTAAGAAGGCTGATTCCACGATAGTTGGTGCATTTTGCAGTATCCCCCTTCTTGTGGACTGGGCAAAGAACACTTAGATTCCAACCGTCGGGCATGCACTCGTCCGCCCATATTTTGCTAAGAAGCTGCTGAGAGTCGAGTTGCGAAATCATTGGCAGTCTGTTGTGATTGAAGCTTTCCGACGTCTAGCTTTCCTTGTGTTTTTTGTTCCTTGGTTTTAGCCGCGTTGAGGCGGGTGCGTATTTTGGCTGCAACGAGATAATGGTCCGAGTCGATGTTAGGTCCTCGGATCGTGCGCACATCTAAAACACTGGAGGCATGCCGTCCGTCTATCACAACGTGATCGATCTGATTGCGAGTATTTCGATCAGGAGACAGCCATGTAGCTTGATGTATCTTTTTATGCATGAACTTGCTGGATATGACCACGTTTCGAGCACCGGCAAAGTCAATCAGCCTCAGTCCGTTAGGAGAAGTTTCATTGTGTAGGCTGAACTTTCCGACTGTAGGGCCAAAAACACCTTCTTTGCCCACCCTGGCGTTAAAGTCGCCAAGCACGACTTTTATATCATGACGGGGGCAGCGTTCTTATGTGCGTTCTAATTGTTCATAAAAAGTGTCTTTCACCTCATCGTCTTTCTCCTCTGTCGGCGCATGGGCGCAGATGAATGATATATTAAAAAATTTTGCTTTTATTCGGATAGCGGCGAGACGCTCGTCCACAGGCGTGAACGCCAGCACTTGGCGACAAAGTCTCTCTCCCACCACGAATCCGACGCCGAAACTGCGCCTATTCGTATGGCCACTCCAATAGATGTCACAATTTTTGATCTTCTTTCTTCCTTGTTTCGTCCAACATATTTCTTGGATGGCGCTGGTGTCAGATTTTGCTTTGACGAGAACATCACCCAGCCGGGCATCTGCACCAATCCCTTCAAACGTTTGCCATGGTCGTCATCAATAGAGAGTGTATTTATCCGAGGCTTGTTGTTATATTTCATTGGGGTATGGTTTTAAGTGGCGGGTCCAGCCCAGCGCACAACCCGCTCAGCGGGGGTGAAAATATTACTTGCACGTTTATATAGCGAGCCGCTTTCTCCAAGACAGACGCCCGCTTGCAGCCGCACCTAGAGGTGTACAGACGCTGCCGATGAGATCTCCCCGGCTAGCCCTTAAACCGATTATGTAAGAGTGGCCTAGCCAGTTTGTCGCCTTCTCACATTAGCTCACCGCTAAACGGATGTTTACCGGCTACCCAGAGGATACTTGGCTGCAAGCGACCGGCAGTAGTGAGCTGCTTGAACCGTATGCAAAAGAATCGCTCTGGCCATTCCCAGGTGAATGGCGGTCAGAAGCTTTCCCCACTTTCGTGGACTTATACACACGGCTCCACCCTCCACCTGTATCTGCTGGCATTGAAGGGTTTTCCCTTCCACCTGGTAAGTATTAAGGACTTATTTGAGTTGTTGGCAGGAATCGGTACAGTTAAGAACGATACATCAAAATCTAAATCTTCAGGAAGTCAGCCAATAAATTTATTGAAATACGAAATTATAAAAATAAATTTCGTTTCGTTAATTATCAAAAAAAAAAAAAATTTTTTCAACAAATTTTCCGAAATATAAATATTGTGTAAAATGGGTAAACGGATATACGCCCGTTACCGAAACGATTTTTTTTTTTAAATTAATATTAATAATAACGTTATAATGGAAAGAAATATTGTTTGATAGTTTTTTTTTTTTTTGATAATCAACAAAACTAAGTATATTATTGGTATTCTTTTTTTTTTGTTTTTTGAAAATCAACGGAACGAAATATTTTCGTTTATATCGTTATGCAGGTCTGATCTCGAGATTTATTTAATTTTTATATCTCGAACCTTTTTTCGCACCGCTAAACGCCACTTATTTTCATATGCCGAAGGCTATAGGGCGCGACGTTCGGCTGGATGCCTCCGAAAACACCGTTAACAGAAGTGCCACAGGATGTCTCCTTATGACACACGAACATCATCTACACGTGGCGGGGCCGCGAAGAGGGCGGGGCAGCCAGGGCAATTACTCTGGGGCCCGGCAAGGCAAAGCAGTATTGACAGTACCCTCAAAGCAGTATTGACAGTGGCTCAAGTGTTGACGGTAATCTACCATCGAAATCTGGAACTGCAAGCTAAAGCCACACTGGACGTGGAAACAGAAAATATACGTAGCCTGATTGATGACTTGAAGAAGTTCAGGGATCAATGGTCGATCATACTTCAAGAATGTAAGGTTCTGGCAGGGAGTATAGGAGTTGCGAATACCTTCGGAGAGAAAAGAAGGAAGGTAAGAAAGCGCCAGTTCGATGAATTACCTGGCGAATCACCTGAGTGTGATTCAGAAACTCAATTAAAACAGCAATTTTTTATGTTTTTTTGGACTGACGTTTGGACAAGACGTTTCGAAGCCGTAACTGACATTGCGATTAAATTTGGTTTTTTGTGGAAGTATCAGGATCTGACGGAAGAAGAACTCAGAGAAAAGGCAGCGGCATTCTGCACGATTTATGGCATCGATATTTCTACGGATCTAATAGATGAAATAATTCATCTCAAAGCCATCCACTTAACAAATTTGGGATGTGATTCGCTGCCATCATTTAAACTTCTGAACAAATTTCATGACTTTAAGATGGAAATATTATTTCCTAACCTCTGCATAGCATTAAGAATATTTTGCACACTTCCAGTCAATGTGGCTGAAGGGGAGCGTTCTTTTAGTCTATTGTCTCGCGTGAAACATGTTTTACGTTCTACTATGAGCCAAAATCGCTTGACAAGCCTTGGAACATTGGCGTTGGAGTCCAGCCTTGCTCGCAGCATTAGTTTTGAATCGGCTCTTAAAATGTACATATTTAGAAAAAGTTAATGTAAGCAAACCAAACAATGAAATCTAACATTTCATTTATGTAAGTGCTCCAGTAAATCTTATTTTCTATGAAATAAAACTGACAATGTGAATTGAAAAATTTATGTATGTTATGTTATTGTTTTTACTGGATTGAGTTTATTTTTTAGTGGGGCCCGTAAACGCGAACTGTCCCAGGGGCCCGGCTCGTTTCACTGCGGCCCTGACACGAGGCCGTAATACTCTTTGTAAAAGAGAGGAATGAAATCCTGAACAGGAAGATCCTTTGGAGCGTTTTCACACGTGCTTCGACAACGAAAATTAATTAAAAAATTCAAATGTAAATAAATCAATTGTTACTAACAAAAAATGTTGTCTTTTCTGCTAAGTTTTTTTTGTTTTTGTTTTTTTTTTTTTGTTTTTTGAAATTTGATTTCAATAGTAGGGATTCTGAGATTCACATATACCAGGTTATATTCCAACAGTATTCAATAAAATCTTCTAGCATATATATGCTTGATAATATAGTATATATGTATAGTCAAATTTGGTACCACTATTAAACAATGGTAATACCATAGAGGCCAGAACCATGTGCAGCAGCTTGCGATTAGATAATTTTTATTATCCTTTGAGTTAACTTTACATTTTCGAGAATATTCTTCGATATAAATGTATATTTGTATGAGTTAAGCGGGGATTGTCCGTATTGCTTTTAATGTATGAAAACATTTATTTCAAGCAATTTTTAATTTTATAATTTATTTAATAATTTAGGAAAAATTTAACAACGTGAGATCAGGACGGACAAGGCGACAGCTGTTTCGATTATACCTTGTAAATCTCTTCAAAGCCTTTTCTCCCGGGAGTGGGATTTGAACCCGCACTCACACGATGGCTGAAGTGTTACAAACGCATTAAGCCACGTCATGCCTTAGTTGAGGTAAAGTTTTTCCCATTGCCTTCTTTGCATATTTTATTATTTTATACACTACATACTTCGTATGTAATTATGTGTTAAAGTTATGCTTGTTGGTAGGTCGGTTTTCAAAGAAACTGGTATTGTTGCTGTTTTTCTTCTATTTTATAGAACTGCAGCGAACTAGCCAATGTTGTCTATTTGTATGCGTTAAGCGGGGATTGCCCGTATTGCTTTAAATGTATGAAAACATTCATTTTTTTTTCATAATTTTATAATTTATTTAATAATTTGGGAAACATTTAAACAACGTGACATCATGACGGACAAGGCGACAGCTGTTTCGGTTAAACCTTGTAAATCTCTTCAAAGCCTTTTCTCCCGGGAGTGGGATTTGAACCCGCACTCCTACGATGGTTGAAGTGTTACAAACGCATTCAGCCATGTCATGCCTTAGTTGTTGTAAAGTTTTTACCAATTGCCTTCTTTGCATATTTTATTCTTTTACACACTACATACTTCGTATGTAATTATGTGTTAAAGTTATGCTTGTTGGTAAGGCGGTTTTCAAAGAGACTGGTATTGTTGCTGTTGTGTGTAAAAGAATAAAATATGCAAAGAAGGCAATTGGGAAAAACTTTATAGCAACTAAGGCATGACGTGGCTAAATACGTTTGTAACACTTCAACCATCGTAAGAGTGCGGGTTCAAATCCCACTCCCGGGAGAAAAGGCTTTGAAGAGATTTACAAGGTATAATCGAAACAGCTGTCGCCTTGTCCGTCCTGGAAGTCACGTTGTTTAAATTATTCCCATATTATTAAATTAATTATAAAATTAAAAATTGCTTCAAATAAATGTTTTCATATATTTAAAGCCATGTTTTTTCATTAATCACATTCGAGAATTTTCATTTATATAAATGCACTTATGTTATTTCAATATGTGGCTTGCCGCTATATTTTTCCACTGTGCCTCGTAAGTTGACTATGCCATTACCGAGTCAATTACTGTGCATTTCATACAAATTTTGACTAGAGTTTTACGAGTTGCTTAACTTGCTTTGTTTACACGATATTTATTTATTTATTTATTATTTAAAGTCGACGACAAACTTGAAATGGTCGACTACATAATATAAAAGATATATATATATATATAAATTAAAAAGTAAAAATTTTAATGTATCGAAATTTCAACAATGTTAGATTACAAACAAAGATGTATTATTGAACACTACAATTTAATTTCAGAATATAATAATAAGAAATATGAGCAGAAATAAGGTCTTATAATGAGATCTTATACTGGCGGAATGCATCGGATTCCGCTGAGCATGATTTCGTAATACACTGGATTCCAATCTTGCTGTTGGAATGCAACAAGATTCCAATCAGCATGTCGTTGGAATCCGGCAGAGCTCCGAGTAGTGTAATGAGGTACGCCATCACAATGCATAAAAAAGTAACATGACTTGCGTTGTTGGAATGCACCGGATTCCAATCAACTCGATGCCTGACCCATAAAATTATACTGCCGTAATGCATACGATTCCGGTCAGTTACTCATGAGAAAGCATGTTTTTAATGTTGTTGGAATGCACCAGATTCCAATCAGCACAGTCCTCTCTTGTTTCTTCTTAATTATACAAGTTGAAGAACCCAAGTAACCAATCCATCCTTATACGAGATCGTGTCTGTTTTTTACGGAACAAATAATGCCGGCATATTAAATTAACTTGTATCTCTTAGATTAGATAGGCAAGTATTGCATTACGTATAGTGGCAAAAGTACATTCAAGACTGATACAGCTATACAAGTCATTGTAGTGCGCGCACCAGATAAGAAGACAATTATTTTTATCCATATATGTAATACTAATATATTGCTACAAAATGCTACGTTCATTCCCAAACATCAGAGTGCCAATATATTGCTGTTTAAATGTTTTTGTTCTTGTATTCAGTAAACACAGGCCGACTAAATTTAACCACCGTTCAGACCCAGAAATCAGACTATATATTTCCGAAGGCTTATGATGCGCTGAATCCAAATCTGGCCTCAGAAATCTGCAAGGCCACATAACCTCAATTATGGGCAAAAACTATGTTTTTGCACTTATAGGTTAGGATATCTCGAAAACAATTTAGAGGCCAGATTTCGATTAATCGCATCAAAATTCTTCGAAAATATATAGTCCTGCTTCTGGGTCTGAGATGCTGTCGGCCTGTGTAATCGAATGTACCTAAATTTAAATTTTTTCTTGTCACACTTATGGTGCTACAATCACAAAAATTGTATAGGCTGTCTTGTTTTGATTTCGAATTCAAAACACATTGCGATCATTTTCTATTAGCAATATAGGCGTATAACATTTATGCTTTTAGCAAAGTTTCGACGACAAAGGGGTAAATAAAAAGGAACGTAGTGTCTGGATACTCTAGGGGGAACCGCAAAAAACAATCGGCTGAGAAGGTCCGCAGAATCAATTTCACCAATAATGAGCTTATGGATGAACAATATCCCCAGTAATATTCTCCTATTTTCCAGAGTGGGTAAGCTAATAAGAAGAAGTCTACTTCTTTATGGAGGAAGGTGGAGACTAGGGTCCCAATTAAGGCCACGCAATGCAAATATCAAAAATTGCTTTTGAACTGACTCAAGGCGCTTTATATGCTTTTTAGAAACAGGGCACCAAACGCATGAGCAATACTCGAGTATTGGACGAACCAGCGATGTGTAAAGATTATAATTATGTAATTCATAAATACAAATTTATGTTATGTTAAAGCACGTTAGTAATTGAAATATCTAAAAAATAAGCTGATTAACTTAAACTCTTCCTCAGTGCAATTTGATAAAACTCCACTGTTACCGTCCAGCGTTTCGCTAAACACCTTAGCTTCATCAGGTGCACAGCGGAACTTGTTTTATTTATTTTATTAAATAACAAATAAATTATTATTTTACAATGCAACGGAGCACTAGCTGCCAAGGCTTACGGCTCTAATAAAATGATTTCATAGAGAACTTAACTTGTGTTTTTACAAATGTACATTACAAATGTAGGCGGTCGCCGTGGTGTGATGGTAGCGTACTCCGCCTACCGCATCGAAGATCCTGGGTTCACGCCCCGGGCAAAGCAACATCAAAATTTTAGAAACAAGGTTTTTCAATTAGAATTAGCCGGGGTCGCCCCTCGGCAGTGTTTGGCAAGCACTCCGAGTGTATTTATGCCATGAAAAGCTCTATGTGAAAATTCATCTGCCTTGCAGATGCCGTTCGGAGTGGGCATAAAATAAGTAGGTCCCGTCCGCCAATTTGTAGGCAAAATTAATAGGAGCACAACGCGAATTGGAAGAGGAGCTCGGTCTAAGATATCTTCGGAGGTTATCGCGCTCTACATTTTATTTTTTGCATTAGAAACTTCATTGCACAAAGGAAAGTATTTTGATTAAATTGATTTTATAAGATAAGATCAGTTTTCATTAAGTAGTCAACTATTTTTCCTATGTTTTCTTGTGAAGCAATATTCAATAAGCTCGAGGGAGGTTGGTTTGCAAATATCTTTCGCCTTATAAGGCTAAATTTAGCGCAGTGCTTAAGCTTACCGTTGATGCAGGGCAGTGTGGATATGATGGCTGATTCATAGCATTTAGTAGGTGCGAATGTGTGCAGATAGGTAAAAGCCCAAATGTCAGTAGCCCGATACGTGGTAGGGTAAGTTGGTTTCGTGCCAGTTTAGTTTATTGTCACATAATGATGCTGTACAGTAGTTTAAGACAATAAATCGTATTGCAAAATTTCCTGTTCTCTAATTGTCGTAACACAACGTGTACACCGACACGGTCCAAAGCTTTTTCAAAGTCTAGTTAAGGGCGAAACGTGATAGCGGTTACATAAACCGTCAAACAATTTTCAGAAAGGTACCACATGATGAATTTTAAAAAAATGTTTTCTAATACCTTGCTGTTGTAGGGTATCAGGGAAATAGGCCTGTATTCCAACACTTCTGATGAGAAATTGTTAGGTTTTTGTATGGGAAAAATCTCTGCATGTTTCCAAGTTTATGGATAATTTTCGGTAAGTAATATTCAGTTTTATGAGTAAATAAGTCTGTGTTTTAATTCAATAGTCAGAGCATTTGGGACGAAATGGGTTTTCCTTGACATTTCATAAATCGTGGTGACATATTCAAATATTGTAATGTAGGTTTCGATTACGCAAGGCCGTCGGTCTTCTTGAAAATATTCTTTATTTAAGGTTTTTTTTTGAATTTCATTAAATCGTCATTACCAAAATCCTCAAAAATGCGATCCCCTAACACAAAATCCCCAATGCAAAATCCACAAAAACAATATCCCCAAACTATCAATTCCCGGGTGGGTCGTCAGAGCAGAATACAGCCTCCTCAACCCACGAAAAAACTAAAGACTTGCTCTGCGCCGGTGTTGGATGGGGTAATTTTTTTGAATAGCTACCGAAGACTTCCCACGTAGAAAGACGTTCTGCGCAGAAATACTATTGTATAAATGCACACTATCACGATGCACGATTTGCTGACAGGAATAAGACTCATCGCTGACCGCATAATATTCAACAGTCTGGCAACCACGACACCTATCGCGTAATATTCAACTGCCTGGCAACCGTGGCACTCATAGACAAAACACGGTTGACTTTCTACATTAAAAGAGACGGTCATCTTGTTCCTATCTTATTTTATTCTACTTACCTTTGTACATACTTTTATATATGGTTAATGTCATGCAACAAAGAGGAATACGGTCGGCTTCCTTTCATTTTGCGGCTTTGCCTTTTTCATAGGAAAAATTATCTTGGTCAACAACCCAACATTTTACGTGCCGAAACCCGGGAACTTTTCACGCATTGTACAAAGGGCGATCGAATATTGTTAATTTATTTTTAAATCTGGCAATATCAAAATATCTTAATATACTACACGTCTATATATATATATACTAATTAATAAAAAGTCACTTGAAGTACGACTGTCAACGGAGATTCACGTGTTCTAATTAATAGGTTATGGGCCTCACGTTTTTTTTTTACTTAAATAATTTAAAGAAAAATTAGTTAATCTTTAACTTTGTTTTACCAAACAATGGCTACCAATTATATACAAAGTGTGCCGAAATTGAAAGGCAGAGAAAACTACGATGAATGGTGTTTTGCGGCTGAAAACATGTTGGTACTGGAAGGAAAGGTTCACTACATTAAATCTAATTCCCAACAAGAAAAAAAAGTTGAGGAGGATGCAAAAACTAAGGCAAAGCTAGTATTGACCATAGACCCAAGTTTGTATGTGCATATTAAGGCAACTAACACCTCGGAAGAGTTATGGGCAAAACTGAAATCAATGTTTGATGACTCAGGTTTTTCGAGGAAAATAACATTGTTGCGGCACTTAATCTCGTTACGCCTAGAAAACTGTAATTCAATGACAACGTACATAACCCAATTAGTTGAAACAGCACAGAGGTTGAATGGTACAGGTTTTCAGAGTACCGACGAATGGGTAGGTTCCTTACTTTTAGCTGGTTTGCCAGAAAATTTTTCGCCAATGATAATGGCAATAGAACACTCTGGAATCAGTATAACTGCTGACGTCATCAAGTCAAAGTTGCTGGACATTGAAGTTTCGAAATTCCACAATGAATCAGGTAATGCTGAATTTGTTGCGAACAAAGCACAAAGAAAATACGTGAAAAACAATAGCAAGCATACATACGGGATGTCAAATAAAACGCAACTCAGTGCACAAAATAATATTACTTGTTATAAATGTAAGCAAGCTGGTCATTATAGGAATCAGTGTCCTCTATTGAAAAATAAACAATCGAATGCATTCAGTGCCGTGTTTCTGAGTGGTAGTTACGACAAAAATGAATGATACGTGGACTCCGGCGCTAGTTCACACTTAACAGCAAATCGGCATTGGATTGAAAACGTTAATAATTCCCGTGGCATGTTAGAAATTATAATTGCAAATGAAACAAAATTACCAGTTGTGTGTTCAGGAGAAGTAAATATTGTCACTGGTTATAATTACGATATCACAGTAAAAAATGTGCTGTGCGTGCCAAATTTAACGACGAACTTATTGTCTGTAAGTGCCCTGATCGAAAGTGGAAATCATGTATCATTTGAAGCCAACCACTGCTACATTCGCATTGTCGCTAGGGCGGACTTGGTTAATGGGGTTTATAAATTAGAGTTAAAACAATGTACCGTTTTAGCAGCAAAATCATTAGTGAGCGCACAGCTATGGCACAGACGTTTATGACATATTAACAGTTCTGACTTGAACAAAATGAAAAATGGAGTTGTTGATGGTGTATATTACTCATTTAATAATGACATCAAGAAAAGTTCATGTGTGACATGTTGTGAGGGAAAACAAGCAAGATTGCCTTCCCATCCAAATTGCACAAAAGCGACGACGTTCTGCAAATTGTACATGCTGATCTTTGTGGTCCCATGGAATCGAGGTCTATTGGAGGTTCAAAGTATATTTTGTTATTTGTAGACGACTGTAGTCGCATGACATTTATATATTTTTTAAAAGAAAAGTGTGAAGCTTTTGAGAGGTTTAAAGCATTCAAAGCAATGGTAGAAAACCAACAAAATAAGAAAATCAAGATTTTGCGCACTGACAATGGTGGCGAGTTTTGCAATGAAAGTTTTGATAAGTTGTTATTGCAGGACGGTATACTACATCAAACCACTTGTCCATATACTCTCGAACAAAATGGTGTTTGCGAAAGGTCTAACAGAACAGTAATTGAAAAACACAAAGTGCTTATTATTTGATGCTAATTTGCCAAAAAGGTTCTGGGCGGAAGCTGCTAATACAGCTGTTTACATAAAAACAGATCCATTTGTTCAACGTTAGGAGACAAAACTCCACATGAAGCTTGGTTCTCTAAAAAACCGAACCTTGGTCATATTCGTTTATTCGGAAGTCCAGTTATGGTACACGTTCCAAAAGAAAAAAGATTAAAGTGGGACAGAAAATCTGAAAAACATATTCTTGTTGGGTTTTCCGAAAATGTTAAAGGTTATCGTGTCTACGATCCGAAAAAAAATATTGTTACTGTGAGAAGAGATGTTATCATTATGGATAAGGATTTACAGTGCAGATTCTTCAATCGAAGAGAAAGAAAGTAAAACAGTCAGGAATGTATACCATCGAAGGAAGAAGTGGAAAGCAGAGATTCAGTGGGGGATTATTCATTGAATGAATCTCTGCATATTCCAACCTCAACCAACCCTGATTACACCTGTTCAGATGAAAACACCTCAAGTGAAGAAAGTCAAGAAGTGCAACAATCTGCTGAAATTGTAAAGGCAGAAGAACGATGAAAGCCCCAAACCGTTTTGTTTTTACTTATATGTGTGTTTCCAAAATCGTTTCAGAACAGATTAATTTTACAGAGGCGTTAGAAGGTCCAGAAACAGAGCAATGGTCATTAGCTATGCAAGAAGAGCTACAATAATTCAAAGACAACGATGCTTGGGAGATATCCGATATACCACACGGGGCATCAGTAGTTAAATCTAAGTGGGTCCTTAACAAAAAGCTTGATGTAGATGTTAACGTGCGTTTTCGAGCCCGACTTGTGGGGAAAGGTTTTAGTGAGAAGTATGGAATAGACTACTCCGAAACTTTCTCACCTGTGGTAAAGCACTCTACGAAGAGAATGTTATTTGCTATTAGCGTGAAATATGCGATGAATATCACACACTTAGATGTAACTACCGCTTTTTTAAATGGTCATCTGAAGGAAGATATATATATGTCGTTTCCAGAGGGATTAGAAAAGAAAATTACTGGGAAAGCTTTAAAATTGAAACGAGCTATTTACGGCCTTAAACAATCTTCTTTAATTTGGTACGAAAAACTAAAAGAATATTTATTAAAATTAGGGTTTAAAATTAGTTTTTATGAACCTTGTCTATTTACAAAAATTGATAATGATGTAAAAGTTATAGTTACAATCTATGTATATGATTTTTGGATTTTTTCAAATAACCCAAAAGAAACAGAAATGTTGAAAAATGTGTTAAACTCACAATTTAAAATAAAAGATCTAGGACTTGTAAAACGCTATTTGGGTATGAGGATTCAATTGAATGGAAATTGCAGCCAAATAACTATAGATCAACAAGAATATATCGAACAATTATTATGTAAATTTAATATGTCAAGTTGTAAGCCAATCGATACACCTATTGAATGCAAACTCACTTTTGATCAATCTAAAACTACTTGCGATAATGTTCCATTTCAAAAACTTATCGGCTCTTTGATGTATCTAGCCGTTCTAACAAGACCAGACATTGCATACGCAGTAAGCTATCTTTGCCAATTTAATAATTGTTTCAAAGAAATCCATTATGTTTATGCGAAAAGAATTTTGAAATACTTACAAAAAACAAAAGGTTACTGCTTAAGATATACTAAAGAATGTAATGAAATGTTGACAGGTTTTGTTGATGCTGACTGGGCGAGCGACAGTACAGACAGAAAGTCATATACTGGCTACTGCTTTACCATGTTTGGTTCTGCTATTTCTTGGCAAAGTAGAAAGCAGAAAACAGTCTCTTTGTCCAGTACTGAAGCACAGACGCGTCTAGAGAAGCTGTTTCTTAAGAAATTTACTTTATGATATCACTAAACAATTTTATATGATACCTATTTATTGTGACAACCAAAGTGCATTAAAACTTGCAACAAATCATCAGTCGCATAATAGAACTAAACATATATATGTTCGTCACCACTACATAAGAGATGTTGTTAAAAACCAAATGGTTTCACTTAAATATGTATCAACTGACGAAATGCCTGCTGATTTGTTGACAAGGGCCTTACGCCAACGAAGCATTACACATTTATTAAAATGTTAGGAGTTACACCAATATAAAATAAAACTATTGTACTTAACGCTAAACTTTGCAGCTATTTTGATAAGTGGGGGTGTTAATTTATTTTTAAATCTGGCAATATCAAAATAACTCATTTGTATTAAATAACCACACGTCTATATATATATATATACTAATTAATAAAAAGTCACTTAAAGTACGACTGCAACGGAGATTCACGTCTTCTAATTAATAAATATAAACAATAACATAAGGATGTATTGATTTCGGCTTATTCACAAACCTTTTTTGCTCTCCTTACGTTCAAGCATTTTGAATAAATTTTTTCATTAGCGTGCAATGTTGGCGTTATAATAGCTTTGTAATGTACAAAATAGGTTTTGTTTTTATAATTTATGGATAAACTAGCCTTTACCCGCGGCGCCGTCCGCAAGGAAAAAATGAAATATATTTGATATTCACGTTAGCCTTCTTATCACTTTATTTGTTAAAAAAAAATGTTCTGTCGAATATATTTTATTTTTGTAATAGAGTAAAAAAGAACTAAATGAGCTGATAACCTGATAGGGAAATGATCACGACGGGATCCCGGGCGGCTCCCAAAACCATCCATAATTGATCTCTGAAGGGTCTGCAAATAATCCCGAAATAGTCGATAAAAAGTTTCGAAATTACCACGACGGGATCCCGGACGGATCCCGAAAACCATCCAGATCTGATGCCAGAAGAGTCCCCAAATGATCCCGAAACAGTCCAGAAACAGTCCAGAAAAAGTCCAGAAATGATCCTGACGGGATCCCGAAAACCATCTAGATATGATGCCGGAAGGGTTCCGAAAAAGTCCCAAAATGACCCTGAATGGATTCCGAAAACCATCCAGAAATGATCCCGGAATAGTCACGAAATTACCCTGACAGTATCCCGAAAACCATCCAGAAATTATCCCGGAATGATCCCCAAAAGATCCCGGAATAGTCCAGAAAGATATAACTCCGATATGTTCCAGGACGGATCCCGAAAATTAACCAGAAATGATCCTGGAAGGGTCCCAAAATGATTCCGAAATAGTCCCGAAAACTCCCAAAATGAACACAACGGGATCCCGTACGGATCCCGAAAACCATCCAGAATTGATCTCTGGACGGTCCGCAAATGAGCCAAAAATAGTTCTGAAAAAGTCCCGAAATTACCTAGACGGGATCCCGAAAACCATCCAGAAATGATGCGGGATTAGTACCGAAATAGCCTCGACGGGATCCCGGACGAATACAGAAATGATCTCGGAAGGGTCCCTAAATGATTCCTGAAATGGTCCAGAGAAAGTCACAAAATGACCATGACAGGATCCGGACGGATACCGAAAACCATCCCGGAATGATCCATGAAGGGTCCCCAAATGATCCTTAAACGGCCCCGAAAAAGTCCCGAAATTACCCTGACGGGATTCCGGACGGATACGAAAACCATACAGAAAAGATGCCTGAAGGGTACCCAAATGATCTCGAAATGACCCTGACGGGATCCCGAAATCCATCGAAAAATGATTCTGGAAGGGTCCTCAAATGATCGCGCAAAAGTCGCGAAATGACCCTGACGGGGTGCCAGACGGATCCCGAAAAACATCCAGAAACGATGCCGAAATAGTCGCGAAATGATCCTGACGGGATCCCGGACGGATTCGAAAACCAAGCAGAAATGATGCCAGAAGAGACCGCAAATGATTCCAAAATAGTCCCGAAATTACCCTGACGGGATCCCGAAATTGATATAGCAATTATCCCCGAAGGGTCCCAAAATGATCCCGAAATAGTCCCGAAATGATCCTGGAAGGTTACAAAATAGTCCCGAAATTACCCTGACGGGACGAAAATAATCCAAAAATGATCCCGGATGGATCCCCAAATGATCCCGGAACAGTCCCAAAAAAGATGCCGGAAGGGTCCCAAAATCATCACGAAAAAGTTCCGAAATTACCCCAACGGGATCCCGAAAATCATCCAGAAATTATCCCGGAGGAGTCACGAAAAACGTCGTGCTGTGCAGACGTGTTTACATTGCTCTCTAAGTAAATTTCATTTATCTCGTGAAATCAATGTAAACAAATAAATATTTCTATACTTGTGCTTATATCGCGATCTCCAAACAAAATGTGTAATAGTGCCTTTAAAAACTATAATTGAATAAATATTTTAATATTCAAAAATTATAAAGTTTATTGACTTTCATATAAAAAAATTTTGCATAAGTACTTCTGCATATTTTAATTCTTTATGACTATTCTTCGTTACTCTCAAAATGCCATGCATATGTGGCTGTAGAGTTGAGCGAACGCAACCAAAAGTGCAGTGCGCAAAGTGCATTGAACTTTTTCATATGGAGTGTGTCAAGATTCGCCCAGCTGATCTGGATTGCTTGACTGAAACGGGTAAACAATTCATATGTAATGGGTGTATTGCCTTGCGTCGTAACTCTCTGCGCTCACCGCCACCTATCATAGATTTCAATAAGTCTATTAATCTCAGTGATGCTACAACAACATGCATTCCTGATAAAACAAATAACTTCAATAGTCAACCTATGCGTTCTTATGTTGGCAATGTTGACGTAAGTCATCCTCACTCATCTCAGCAAACAAGTGCTTTAGATTTGGCTCTAATTGAGATCAATTCTCTCAAAAATTATAACAAATTTCTTATTGACCAATTGGAAATATTAAGTGAAATTCGCTCTCTACACAACAAACTTCGTTTAGATGAGTTGTTCTCGGCCATTGCTTCGCTGGCTTCAGATTTAAATACAAACAAATGCACATGTTCTACAGATATTCGTTCTGCTTGCGCCGCTACTGCAGTTATATGCTGATGACATGAAGATTTTTAGCAAAATAACGTGTTCCTCTGACTCGACGAAACTTCAGAGTGATCTTGACAATGTTGTAGCTTGGTGTCAGAAAAATATGCTTCCCTTAAATATTAAAAAATGCTCCCATGTCTCCTATTCCAAGTCCCGTACTCTTATCCCTACTTCATATTTTATTGGTGGCTCACAACTAGACATTGTTTCTAAAATCACTGATCTTGGGGTGGTCTTTGATTCCAAGTTTACTTTTCATAGCCATCTTAACTATACCATAGCTAAGTCGTACTCTATGCTGGCTTTTGTCAGACGTTTCAGTTCAGATTTCTCCGATCCGTATACTTTAAAGTCACTCTTTACTTCACTGGTACGCTCGAAACTAGAATATGCTGCTTTTATTTGGCGTCCGTATTATTCTTGTCATATTAGTCGATTGGAGAGAGTTCAGAAAATCTTTATTAAGTATGCTCTGCGACCCCTTCATTTTGAACTTCCGGTTCCCGCTTATGAGTCTAGATGTTTGCTTATCGGTCTTAAGACACTAAATTGTAGGAGAACCTTCTTATCTCTAACTTTCATTTTTAAATTGATATCTGGGGTGGTGGACTGCCCCTTTTTACTTGAACGTATTTTCTTTGTTATTCCTAATATTTGTTTAAGGAATCATGCCACATTTTATGTGGGGCTGGCGAGGACTAATTATGCTGCCAATGCTCCTGTTGTCAGAGCTCTTAAAGAGTTTAATTTGCTTCCGAAATCTTTAGTTTTGGATTTCTCCTTTTGTGAAAATAGGTTTAAAATGCTACTTAATGACCAGTTAAGTTAGTTGGTATTTGCCTACATTTGTAATTAGTCTGTAAGAAATGTAACAATTTCAAGATTAAACAAATAAATAAATAAATAGATTAAATAAATAGATTAAATAGAAAACGTCAGAGACAAAATCGTCGAGTACAGTTGACGCATCTCTTGCCTGTGCAATTGTCGACGCCACCTGCAATGATACTGCGATCTCTGCTGCTGCTATGACTTCTGCTGATGTTGATGTCAACAACAAGAGTCCAATTGTTACTGCTATCACCGATTGTTGCCCAATTTCTAATGATAACAATGTGAGTGAAATTCAACTATGTGCCACTAAGCAGAAAGCTACTACTTTGGTTCAAGCATGCTCAACACATCTCTCTCACAGCTCTTCTACTGCAAATAATATTGAATCTCCCTCACAGTGGACTCAGGTTCAGAGAAAAACGCGTAAAAACAAAAAAACGCACTAAATCTCTGTCTTCTGGTACTAACGTTGACGTGGTAGGCAATGATAAAATCAGTGATTCTAATAACGCGGGAAGTCAAGTCCATCAAAATAAAACCCCCCATGCCCAAACCAGTTCGCGTAGTCTAGTGATCGGAGTCAGTACTAACACTGAACTTGATGTAGTTTCCGCAAAAAAATGGATCCATCTATCGTCATTCAAATCTAATGTCACTGCTGATAATATAATCTCCTATATGGTTAAAAATACGAAAATCGATGGCAATGAACTTGCCTGCTTCTCTCTGGTTAAAAAAGATACAGATTTTACTAAACTCTCTAGAGTAAATTTTAAGCTTGGCGTGTCAACTACCTTCCTGGACGCAATTATGGATCCCTTGCTATGGCCAGCAAATGTGAAAGTAAAACAGTTTAAAAATGTTCGCAAGCAAGCAAGTAGCTCGGACCCAGTGTCAAGCGACGAATAGCAATCACTGAACAATGTGGTGAGTGCTCTGCCTCCAATTAATAGTCATAGTGAGATAAAGGTATATTTCCAAAACCTTTCTGGGATGAGGACCAAAGCCGATCTTGTTCACACCTTCAGTTCCCAATTGGATTATGACGTCTTTGTTTTCATCGAAACATGGCTGAATGGAAGTTTTTTCGACAGTGAGTTCTTCGACTCTAATCTTTTTAATGTATTCCGCAAAGATCGAGATGCTAACGCTACTGGTTGTCTTCGTGGCGGTGGGGTCTTAATTGCGGTCAAACGTCAGTTATCCTCCTGTTTCTTTCCGCTTAGTAATGGTGACGTTCTGCTAGACCAAATTTGTGTCTGCATTAATGGTTCTGCTTCACAAGGCTCCCTATATCTCCTTGCATCATACGTGCCACCAGGCAGTTCATTTGAACTATACAAGGCACACGCTGACAACATAGTTTCGCTAGTTATTAATAACCTAAGTGATAATCATCTCTGCGTGCTTGGTGACTTCAACTTATGCAATATTGACTGGTCAACTAATGTTTGTAATTTTGGTCTTACATCTAATAATCTCTCTGCTAATCAAGAATTATATTTCATTGACAATTTACTTAGTCTTAATTTATTGCAAATCAACAAATGTGTTAATACCTTAAATAGATTACTCGATCTCATATTTATTAATGATAATATTAATTGTGAAATCAGTGAATGTACAAATCCCATCACTCACAAGGACAGGCATCACCTACCCTTGGTTATTAATTTTAGTTTTTATAGTTTTGCACAGGATACTTCTGAAAGCAGATTTACTTTTAACTTTAATTCGTTTGATTTTCCCAGTTTTAATAGTTTTTTATCTGAAATAGACTGGGAAGTGGTACTTGAAGGACTGGATACTTTTAATAGTTTCCTAACTGTCAAATCTATTCTATTAAATCACTGCCTGCATAAAATTCCTATGAGAAGAATGAGGCCTTACAAACTTCCGTGGTATACGAAAGAGTTGAAAAAATTGAGGAATCTCAGAAATAAATATATGCGTAAGTTTAAACATACGAAGAACCATTTGTTCTTCATTAAATATAAGCAATACTTGAAGAAATTTAATAATTTGGATAAGCTTCTGTACACAAACTATATTCGTACAATCGAGTCTAATATTAAATTGAATCCGAAAACATTTTGGAGCTATATCAAATCCAAAAAAGGTTGCTCCAGTATACCGTCTGGAGTGTTCCTTGATGGCCACTCAGCGCGAACACCGGGTGATACAGCCAACTTATTTGCGGAGTTTTTTAAATCAAATTTTTCTGCCGACGATAGTTATCAATTGTTTGATGCCTCCTCGAATCTTGACACTGCTCTAAACTTTGGTGCCCTCTGTCTATGTTCTGATGATATTAGTAATGCTATTCTCAAACTTAAATCTTCGTCTCAAACAGACGTTGATGGGTTCTCTTCAGTCCTGTTAACAAACTGCCCGACTCTAGTTCTTCCTTTAAGAATAATCTTTAATAAATCTCTATCGTCCGGTACGTTCACTGACGAGTGGAAGCTAACCTCCATTACCCCGTCTTTAAAAGTGGTAACAAAAATGATGTGCGTAATTACAGACCTATTTCAAAGCTTTCTACCATTTCCAAAATTTTTGAGCATGCTGTTAGTGCCAAGTTGAGTTTTGCGGTTAAGTCTTTAATATCTCCCTTCCAGCATGGTTTTGTCGCTGGTAGATCAACACTTTCAAATCTTGTTGTTTTTAGTGAATTTTGTGTTGAATCTTTTTCTGCAGGTTATCAGGTTGATTGCATTTATACGGAATTTTCAAAAGCTTTTGACAAAATCCATCATAGTGTTTTAATTAAAAAATTAGGTTGCCTTGGTTTCCACTCTTCGTTTCTTTTATGGATAAAGTCTTATTTAAGTAACATACAGTGTGTTGTTTCCATTGATGGACAATCGTCTAGTCCATTTCTAGCCACTTCTGGGGTTCCCCAAGGGAGTATATTAGGTCCACTTTTATTTATCTTATTTATTAATAACGTAAGTAGTTGTTTTTCATTCGCGAAGTGTTTGCTATACGCCGATGACTTAAAGCTATTTTCTGCCATTAAGACGCCAGATGATGCCTTAATGTTGCAGAATGATATTAATAAATTGCACCAATGGTGCCTGAACTCCGGTATCTCTTTGAATCCGTCCAAATGCTTTCAAATGACCTACTCGAAGTCAATTAATCTTCTAATTACAAATTATAGTATCTCTAATTGTGAGCTTCAACGTGTTAATGATATTAAGGACCTTGGTGTTGTCTTTGACAATAAGTTTTCTTTTAGTAAGCACATAAATTTCATAACCTCTAAATAATATTCTATGCTTGGCTTTGTGAGGCGCAATGCTACCAAATTCTCTGATCCCTACACGTTTAAGCTACTTTACACGTCTTTTGTTAGATCTAATCTGGAATATGGCGTATTTATTTGGAGACCAAGTAGTCAAACTGCTATTACCAGAATTGAAAGAATACAAACAATTTTTCTCAAATATGCCCTTCGTCCATTAAACTTCTCTAATCCTATACCCGCCTACTCTGCGCGACTTATGCTTTTAAGCCTTAAGTCTTTAGATAATCGCAGATCAATACTCTGCTTGTCATTTACGTATGATATTATTAATGGGTCCGTTGACTGTCCATATTTATTGGATAGGATTCGATTTAATATTCCTCGGAGGTGTCTTCGCAGTTTTTATACATTTTATTGTGACAATTTTAAAACCCACTATTCCAGTAATGTTCCAATTGCTCGTGCTCTCCGTGAGTTTAACTCTATCAGTACTGTTGTAAATCTAGACTTTTCTGCTCCAAAAGCGAAACTGCTAAATATGTTAAAATCTGCTTTCTAAGTACTATGTATCATTTTTCAAAAACTATCTTTTAACTTTAGTTTGTATCATAGTCTGTAAGGATTTAAGTCCATTGACTAAGTGAAATAAAGAAATCTAATATATCTAATATATATATTATAAATGGGAAAGTTTGGATGTTAAGATGTTTGGATGTTTGGATGTTTGGATGTTTGTCCAGACGTTTGTCTTTGTGACTCAATCACGCAAGAACGGCTGGACCGATTTGGATGAAATTTTGCACACATATAGCCAATAATCTAGAAGGATCTACTAGCTATATATTTTTCAAAAGGGGCGTGGCCTCCGCCCCCTAGGAACAGTTATAATTTAATTATTATATTTTTTCGTCTTTGCGACTGAATCACGCCAGAATGGCTACACGGATTTTGATGAAATTTGGGACACAGACAGCAGTCTACTAGCGAAATTTTTTTCGAAAATGGAAAGAGGGGTGGGGGTCCCACGACCCCTTCCAGAAATTATTTTTCAATAATTTTTACACATTATAACTTTACGTATACTGGCCTTCACCAATATCACAGACTCAAGGGGTCAAATAAGTCGAGGGCTTACAAAGTAAGCAGTGACACCCTCCGCCCGCCCCTTTATCTCCCCCTCTGGTGTAAAATCTATAAATTGTTATAACTCAATATAAATTTTCTCCTAAATCAATAGTTTTTGATATCTGGTACATACAGAACGAGATCTAGACAATTTTGGAGGAACGATCAGTGGTCCTCTCCTCTACTCCCGCCATCCGCCCTCCATCAATTGTTTTTATTAGCACGCTTTTATTAGCTTTACCTGTATGTTTCTATGTAACTTTTTATTCGCTCCAATGCGCCTGCTGCCTTATTAACATGGTTTTATAATTAGCTTCATCTTATTTGTAATCCCGTAAGGGTCATATCGAGACCCTTCCGGGATGATTTCTGTATGGTTTTCGGGATCGGTCCGGGATTACGCCGGGGTAATTTCGGGACTTTTTCGGGACTATTTGGGGATCATTTTGGGACCCTTCCGGGATCATTTCTGTATAGTTTCCGGGATCCGTCCGGGATCCCGTCGGGGTTATTTTGGGACATTTTCGGGACTATTCCGGAATCATTTCAGGACTATTTCGCGATCATTTGGGGACCCTTCCGGCATCATTTCTGGATGGTTTTCGGGATCCGTCCGGGATCCCGTCGGGGTACTTTCGGGATCATTTGCGTAACTTCGAGAGATAAATTCTTGATGGTTTCCAGGATCATTACGGGACTTTTTCGGGTTTATTTTGGGTCCCTTTGGGCCTCATTTCTGGATGGTCCTCGGGATTCGTCCGGCATCCCGTCGGGGTCATTTCGGGACTTTTTCGCGACTAATACGGGATCATTCGGCATCATTTCTGGATGGTTTTCGGGATCCGTCCGGGATCTCGTCGGGGTCATTTGGGGACTTTTTCGTGATCATTTGGGGGCTCTTCCGGCACCATTTCTGGATGGTTTTCGGGATCCGTCCGGGATCTCGTCGGGGTCATTTGGGGACTTTTTCGGGATCATTTGGGGGCTCTTCCGGCATCATTTCTGGATGGTTTTCGGCATCCGTCCAGGATCTCGTCGGGTCATTTGAGGACTTTTTCGGGATCATTCGGGGGCTCTTCCGGCATCATTTCTGGATGGTTTTCGGGATCCGTCCAGGATCTCGCCGGGGTCATTTGGGGACTTTTTCGGGATCATTTTGGGGCTCTTCCGGCATCATTTCTGGATAGTTTTCGGGATCCGTCCGGGATCCCGTCGGGGTCATTTCGGGACTTTTTCGCGACTAATACGGGATCATTTGGGAACCCTTTCGGCATCATTTCTGGATGGTTTTCGGGATACGTCCGGGATCCCGTCGGGGTCATTTCGGGACTTTTTCGCGACTAATACGGGATCATTTGGGAACCCTTTCGGCATCATTTCTGAATGATTTTCGGGATCCGTCTGGGATCCCATCAGGGTAATTTCGGGACTATTAGGGGATCATTTGGCAACCTTTCCGGCATCATTTCTGGATAATTTTCGGGATCCGTCCGGGATGCCGACGAGGTCATTTCGGGACTATTTCTGGATCATTTGGGATACCTACCGGCATCATTTCTGGATGGTTTTTGGGATTCGTCCGGGATCCCGTCGTGGTCATTTCGGGACTTTTTCTCGACTAATACGGGATCATTTGCGGACCCTTTCGGCATCATTTCCGGATAGTTGTCGGGATTCCGTCACGGTCATTTCGGGACTATTAGGGGATCATTTGCGGACCTTTCCGGCGTCATTTCTGGATAGTTTTCGAAATCCTTTCGGGATCCCGTCAGGGTCATTTTGGGACTTTTTCGGGGCTAATACGGGATCATTTGAGGATCCTCTAAGGGTCGTATCGTGACTTTTTCTGTTTTATTTCGGGATCATTTGGGGACCCTTCCGGCATAATTTCTTGATGGTTTGCCGGATCCATCAGGGTAATTTCGGGACCATTTTGGGATCATTTGGGGACCCTTCCGAGATCATTTCTGGATCCGTCCGGGATGCCGTAGGAGCCATTTCGGAATTTTTTGTTACTTTTCCGGGATAGTTTTTGAATCCTTCCGGAATCATTTCTGTATGGTTTTCGCGATCTGTCGTTGATTCCCTCGGAGCCATTTCGGAACTTTTTCTGGAGTATGTCGGGGTCATTTGGGGACTTTTTCGGGAAAATTTGGGGGCTCTTCCGGCATCATTTCTGTATGGTTTTCGGGATCCGTCCGGGATCCCGTCGGGGTCATTTCGGGACTTTTTCTCGACTAATACGGGATCATTTGGGGACCCTTTCGATATCATTTCTGGATGGTTTTCGGGATCCGTCCAGGATGCCGTCGGGGTCATTTCGGGACTTTTTCGCGACTAATACGGGATCATTTGGGAACCCTTTCGGCATCATTTCTGGATGGTTTTCGGGATCCGTCCGGGATCCCATCAGGGTAATTTCGGGACTATTAGGGGATCATTTGTGGACCTTTCCGGCATCATTTCTGGATAATTTTCATTATCCGTCCGGGATGCCGACGAGGTCATTTCGGGATTATTTTGGGATCATTTGGGATACCTACCGGCATCATTTCTGGATGGTTATTGGGATTCGTCCGGGATCCCGTCGGGGTTATTTCGGGACTTTTTCTCGACTAATACGAAATCATTTGCGGACCCTTTCGGCATCATTTCTGGATAGTTGTCGGGATCCCGTCACGGTCATTTCGGGACTATTAGGGGATCATTTGAGGACCTTTCCGGCATCATTTCTGGATAGTTTTCGGAATCCTTTCGGGATCCCGTCAGGGTCATTTCGGGGCTTTTTCGGGATCATTTAAGGATGGATTTCGGGATTTGTCCGGGATGCCGTCAGGGTCATTTTGGGACTATTAGGTGAGCATTTGAAGACCTTTCCGGCATCAATTCTGGATGGTTTTCGGTATCCGTTCAGGATCCCGTCGGAATAATTGCGGGACTTTTTCGGGATCATTGTGGTCCCTTCCGACATCATTTCTGGATGGTTTTTGGGATTCGTCCGGCATCCCGTCGGGGTCATTTCGGGACTTTTTCTCAACTAATACGGGATCATTTGCGGGCCTTTTCGGTATCATTTCTGGATAGTTGTCGGGATCCGTTCGGGATCTCGTCAGGGTCTTTTCGGAACTATTGGGAGTTCATTTGAGGACCTTTCCGGCATCATTTCTGGTTAGTTTTCGGGATCCTTTCCGGGTCCCATCAGGGTCATTTCGGGACTTTTTCGGCATCATTTAAGACTGGTTTTCAGGATTCGTCTGGGATCCCGTCAGGGTAATTTCTGGAATTTTCCGAGACTATTTCGGGATAATTTTGGTACCCTGCCAAGATCATTTCTAGATGGATTTCGGGATCTGTCCGGGATGCCGTCAGGGTAATTTTGGGACTATTAGGTGATAATTTGAGGACCTTTCCGGCATCACTTCTGGATGGTTTTCGGTATCCGTTCAGGATCCCGTCGGAATAATTGCGGGACTTTTTCGGGATCATTTGGTGTCCCTTCCGGCATCATTTCTGGATGGTTTTTGGGATTCGTCCGGCATCCCGTCGGGGTCATTTCGGGACTTTTTCTCGACTAATACGGGATCATTTGCGGGCTCTTTCGGCATCATTTCTAGATAATTGTCGGGATCCGTTCGGGATCCCGTCAGGGTCTTTTCGGAACTATTAGCAGATCATTTGAGGACCTTTCCAGCATCATTTCTCGATAGTTTTCGGGATCCTTTCGGGGTCCAGTCAGGGTCATTTCGGGACTTTTTCGGGATCATTTAGAGATGGCTTTCAGGATTCGTCCGGGAACCCGTCAGGGTAATTTCTGAACTTTTCCGAGAATATTTCGGGATAATTTTGGGACCTTCCCAAGATCATTTCTGGATGGATTTCGGGATTTGTCCGGGATCCCGTCGGGGTTATTTCGGGAGCTTTTCGGGGCTAATACGGGATCATTTAAGGATCCTTCCGGAATCATTTCTGTATGGTTTTCGCGATCAGTCGTGGATCCCCTCGGAGCCATTTCGGAACTTTTTCTGGAGTATGTCGGGATAATTTAGGGACCCTTCCTGGATATTTTCTGGATGGTTTTGAGATCCGCCCGTGAGCCCGTCAGGGTCATTTCGGAACCTTTTCGGGATCATTTTGGAACACCTTCAGGGATCATTTCTGTGTGGTTCTCTGTATACGTCTAGAATCGTGTCGCTGTCATTTCGAGTTTTTTTGGGACTATTCGGGGAACTTTTGGAGACCCTTTCGGGGCATTTCTGGATGGTTTAGGGATCCGTCCGCGATAGCTCATTTAGTTCTTTTTTTTACTCAATTACAAAAATAAAATGCATTAGACAGAAAACAAAATTTTAAACAGATAATAAGCAGGCTAACGCGAATAGCCCATATATTTAAATTTCTCCTTGCGGACGGGACCGCGGGTAAAGGCTAGTATATTATAAATGGCAAAGTTTGGATGTGAAGATGTTTGGATGTTTGGATGTTTGTCCAGACGTTTGTCTTTGTGACTCAATCACGCAAGAACGGCTGGACCGATTTGGATGAAATTTTGCAAATATATAGCCAATAGTCTAGAAGGATCTACTAGCTATATATTTTTCAAAAGGGGCGTGGTCCCCGCCCCCTAGGAACAGTTATAATTTAATTATTATATTTTTTCGTCTTTGCGACTGAATCAAGCCAGAATGGCTACACGGATTTTGATGAAATTTGGGACACAGACAATAGTCTACTAGCGAAATGTTTTTCGAACATGGAAAGAGGGGTGGGGGTCCCACGACCCCTTCGAGCAATTACTTTTTAATAATTTTTACATATTATAACTTTAAGTATACTGGCCTTCACCAATATCACAGACGCAAGGGGTCAAATAAGTCGAGGGCTTACAAAGTAAGCAGTGACACCCTCCCCCCCCCTATATCACCCCTCTGGTGTAAAATCTATAAATTCTTATAACTCAATATAAATTGTCTCCTAAATCAATAGTTTTTGGTATCTGGCACATACAGATCGAGATCTAGACAATTTTGGAGGAACGATCAGTGGTTCTCTCCTTCTACTCCCGCCATCCGCCCTCCTTCAATTGTTTTTATTAGCACGCTTTTATTAGCTTTACCTGTATGTTTCCATGTAACTTTTCATTCGCTCCAATGCGCCTGCTGCCTTATTAACATGGTTTTATAATTAGCCTCACCTTATTTGTAATCCCGTCAGGGTCATACCGGGATCATTTCTGGATGGTTTTCGGGACCGGTCCGGGATCCCGCCGGGGTAATTTCAGGACTTTTTCGGATTCATTTGGGGGCCCTTCCGGCATCATTTCTGGATGGTGTTCGGGATCCGTCCGGGATCCCGTCGGGTTACTTTCGGGATCACTTGCGCACCTTCGAGAGATAAATTCTTGATGGTTTCCGGGATCATTACGGGACTTTTTCGGGGTTATTTTGGTTCCCTTTAGGCATCATTTCTGGATGGTCTTCGGGATTCGTCCGGCATCCCGTCGGGGTCATTTCAGGACTTTTTCGCGACTAATACGGGATCATTTGGGGACCCTTTCGGCATCATTTCTGGATGGTTTCCGGGATCCGTCCGGGATCCCATCGGGGCCATTTCGGGACTTTTTCGCGACTAATACGGGATCATTTGGGAACCCTTTCGGCATCATTGCTGGATGGTTTTCGGTATTCGTCCGGGATCTCGTCGCGGTCATTTGGGGACTTTTTCGGGATCATTTGGGGGCTCTTCCGGCATCATTTCTGGATGGTTTTCGGGATCCGTCCGGGATCCCATCGGGGTCATTTCGGGACTTTTTCGCGACTAATACGGGATCTTTTGGGAACCCTTTCGGCATCATTTCTGTATGGTTTTCGGGACCCGTCCGGGATCCCGTCGGGGTCATTTCGGGACTTTTTCGCTACTAATGCGGGGTCATTTGGGAACCCTTTCGGCATCATTTCTGGATGGTTTTCGGGATCCCATCAGGGTAATTTCGGGACTATTAGGGGATCATTTGGGGACCTTTCCGGCATCATTTCTGGATAATTTTCGGGATCCGTCCGGGATGCCGACGAGGTCATTTCGGGAATATTTCGGGATCATTTGGGATACCTACCGGCATCATTTCTGGATGCTTTTTGGGATTTGTCCGGGATCCCGTCGGGGTCATTTCGGGACTTTTTCTCGACTAATACGGGATCATTTGCGGACCCTTTCGGTATCATTTCTGGATAGGTGTCGGGATCCGTTTGGGATCCCGTCACGGTCATTTCGGGACTATTAGGGGATCATTTGGGGACCTTTCCGGCATCATTTCTGGATAGTTTTCGGAATCCTTTCGGGATCCCGTCAGGGTAATTTCGGGACTTTTTCGGGATCATTTAAGGATGGTTTTCAGGATTCGTCTGGGATCCCGTCAGGGTAATTTCTGGACTTTTCCGAGACTATTTCGGGATCATTTTGGGATCCTCCCAAGATTATTTCTGGATGGATTTAGGGATCTGTCCGGGATGCCGTCAGGGTCATTTTGGACCTATTGGGTGATCATTTGGGACCTTTCCGGCATCACTTCTGCATGGTTTTCGGTATCCGCTCAGGATCCCGTCGGAATAATTGCGGGACTTTTTCGGTATAATTTGGGGTCCCTTCCGGCATCATTTCTGGATGGTTTTTGGGATTCGTCCGGCATCCCGTCGGGGTCATTTCGGGACTTTTTCTCGACTAATACGGGATCATTTGCGGGCCCTTTCGGCATCATTTCTAGATAATTGTCGGGTTCCCGTCCGGGTCTTTTCGGAAAATATTAGAATAACATCTGAGGACCTTTCCGGCATCATTTCTGGATAGTTTTCGGGATCCTCTCGGGGTCCCGGCAGGGTCATTTCGGGACTTTTTCGGGATCATTTAAGGATGGCTTTCAGGATTCGTCCGAGAACCCGTCAGGCTTATTTCTGGACTTTTCCGACACTATTTCGGGATCATTTTTGGACCTCCCCAAGATCATTTCTGGATGGATTTCGGGATCAGTCCGGGATGCCTTTCAGGGTCATTTCGGGACTATTAGGTGATCATTTAAGGACCTTTCCGGCATCACTTCTGGATGATTTTCGGGGCTAATACGGGATCATTTGGGGATCCTCTAGGGGTCGTTTCGTAACTTTCTGTATGACTTTTTGACTGTATTATTTCGGGATCATTTGGAGACCGTTCCGGCATAATTTCTTGATGGTTTGCCGGATCCCATCTGGGTCATTTTCGGACTATTTCGGGATCATTTTAGGATCCTTCCGAAATCATTTCTGTATGGTTTTCGCGATCCGTCGTGGATCCCCTCGGAGCCATTTCGGAACTTTTTCTGGAGTATGTCGGGGTCATTTGGGGACTTTTTCGGGATCATTTGGGGCTCTTCCGGCATCATTTCTGGATGGTTTTCGGTATCCGTTCGGGATCCCGTCGGAATAATTGCGGGACTATTTCGGGATAATTTGGGGTCCCTTCCGGAATCATTTCTGGATGGTTTTTGGGATTCGTCCGGCATCCCGTCGGGGTCATTTCGGGACTTTTCTCGGCTAATACGGGATCATTAGCGGGTCCTTTCGGATCATTTCTAGATAGCTGTCGGGAAATGTTCGGGATCCCGTCAGGGTCTTTTCGGAACTATTAGATCATTTGAGGACCTTTCCGGCATTATTTCTGGGTCCCGTCAGGGTAATTTCGGGACTTTTTCGGGATCATTTAAGGATGGCTTTTAGGATTCGTCCGGGAACCCGTCAGGATAATTTCTGGACTTTTCCGAGACTATTTCGTGATCATTTTGGGACCTTCCTAAGATCATTTCTGGATGGATTTAAGGATCAGTACGGGATGCCGTTAGGGTTAGTTTGGTATTAGGTGATCATTTCAGGACCATTCCGGCATCACTTCTTCATGGTTTTCGGTATCCGTTCAGGATCCCGTCGGAATCATTGCAGGACTTTTTGGGGATCATTTGGGGTCCCTCCCAAAATCATTTCTGGATGGATTTCGGGATCTGTCCGGGATCCCGTCAGGGGTATTTAGGGATGCGTTCAAGATCCCGTCAGCGTCATTTCGGGACTTCTTCGGGACTATATCGGGATCATTTCTGGATGGTTTACGGGATCCGTCCAGGACCCCTTAAGTGTCATTTCGGGAATATTAGGTGATCATTTGAGGACCTTTCCGGCATCACTTCTGGATGATTTTCGGTATCCGTTCGGGATCCCGTCGGAATCATTGCGGGACTCTTTCGGAATTATTTGGGACCCCTTCCGTCATCATTTCTGGATGGTTTTCGGGATTTGTCCGGGATCCCGTCGGGGTTATTTCGGGACCTTTTCGGGGCTAATACGGGATCATTTGGGGATCCTCTAGGGGTCGTTTCGTGACTTTTTCTGTATTATTTCGGGATCATTTGGGGACCGTTCCGGCATAATTTCTTGATGGTTTGCCTGATCCATCAGGGTCATTTCGTGACCATTTTGGGATCATTTGGGGACCCTTCACAGATCATTTCTGGATCCGTCCGGGATGCCGTAGGAGCCATTTCGGGATTTTTTGTTACTTTTCCGGGATAGTTTTTGGACCCTTCCGGGATCATTTCTGAATCTGTGCGGGATCCCATCTGGGTCATTTCCGGACTATTTCAGGATCATTTTGGGATCCTTCCGGAATCATTTCTGTATGGTTTTCGCGATCCGTCGTGGATCCCCTCGGAGCAATTTCGGAACTTTTTCTGGAGTATGTCGGGATAATTTAGGGACCCTTCCTGGATATTTTCTGGATGGGTTTTGGAACACCTTCAGGGATCATTTCTGTGTGGTTCTCTGGATACGTCTAGAATCGTGTCGTTTTCATTTCGGGTTTTTTTGGGACTATTCCGGGAACTTTTGGAGACCCTTCCGGGGCATTTCTGGATGGTTTTCGGGATCCGTCCGCGATAGCGTGGGGGTCATTTCGTAGCTTTTTCTGGATAATTTCGGGATCATTTGGGATCCTATCAGGTTATCAGCTCATTTAGTTCTTTTTTTTGCTCAATCACAAAAATAAAATGCATTAGACAGAAAACAAAATTTTAAACAGATAACTTGATAAGCAGGCTAACGCGAATAGCCCATATATTTAAATTTCTCCTTGCGGACGGGGCCGCGGGTAAAGGCTAGTAAAGAAATAAAGAAATAGTCCCGAAATGACGCTGACGGGATCCCGGACGGATCACGAAAACCATCCAGAATTGATCTCTGAAGGGTCCGCAAATAATCCCGAGATATTCCGGAAAAAGTCCCGAAAAAACTCCGACGGGATCCCTGACAGATCCCGAAAACCATCCAGAAATGATCCTGTAAAAGTCCCTAAATGACCCTGACACTGTCCAGAAAAAGTCCCGAATTTACCCCGACAGGATCCCAGACGGATCCCGAAAACCATCCACTCTGACGGGATCCCAAAAATCGTACAGAAATTATCCCGGAAGGATCCCCAAATAAACCCGGAATTGTCCCGGACGGATCCCTAAAACCATCCAGAAATTATCCCGGAAGAGTTCCAAAGTGCTCCCGAAAAAGTCCCGAAAGATACCGAAATAGTCCCGAAATGACCACGAATACCATCCTGAAAAGATCCCGAAAGGATCTCGATATGACCCTGACGGGATTACAAATAAGTTGGAGGTAATTATAAAAGCATGTTAATAAGGCAGCAGGCACGTTGAAGCAAATGAAAAGTTACAAACAAACATACAGGTAATGCTAATAAAAGCGTGCTAATGAAAACTTTAGAAGGAGGGCGGATGGCGGGAGGAGAATGAGAGCACCACTTTTCCAAAATAGTTTAGATCTCGATTTGTATGAGCCAGATAAAAGTCCCGAAACGACCCCGACGGATCCCGAAAACCATCCGGAAATGATGCCGGAAGGGTCCCCAAATTATTCCGAAATAGTCCCGAAATTATCCTGACGGGATCCCGAAAACCATCTATAAATGATCCCGTAAAAGTCCCTAAATGACCGTGATATAGTCCAGAAAAACCCGTAAACCATCCAGATATGATCCCGCAAGTATCCCTAAATGATCCCGGAATAGTCCCGAAAAGGTCTCAAAATAATACTGACGAGATCCCAGACGGATCACAAAAACTATCTAGAAATTATCCCGGAAGGGTTCCAAAGTGATCCCGAAATAGTCGCCAAAAAGTCCCCAAACTATCCTGATGGGATCCCGAACGAATCCCGAAAACCATCCGGAAATGATCTAGGAGGGATCCGCAAATGATCCCGGAATAGTCCCGAAAAGGTCCCAAAAGAACCCTGACGGGATCAGAGACGGATCCCGAAAGTCATCCAGTAATGATGCCGGAGGGGTCGTTAAATGATCCCGAAATAGTCCCGAAAAAATCTCCAAAATGACTCTGACGGGA